>NC_143024.1:16165000-16465000 GCF_057628025.1 Oncorhynchus mykiss
CATGCTCTGAGGACGCGGCTGGGGATGCCGTCTGGGCTTGCAGCCTTGCGAGGGTTAACACGTTTAAATGTTTTACTCACGTTGGCCTCAGTGAAGGAGAGCCCGTAGGTTTTGGTAGCGGGCCGTGTCAGTGGCACTGTTTTGACCTCAAAGCGAGCAAAGAAGTTGTTGAGTCTGTCTGGGAGCAAGACATGCTGGTCCGCGATGGGGCTGGTTTTCTTTTTGTAATCCGTGATTGACTGTAGACCCTGCCACATACCTCTTGTGTCTGAGCCGTTGACTTGCGGCTCTACTTTGTCTCTATACTGAAGCTTAGCTTGTTTGATTGCCTTGTGGAGGGAATAGCTACACTGTTTGTATTCGGTCATGTTTCCGGTCACCTTGCCCTGGTTAAAAGCAGTGGTTCACGCTTTCAGTTTCGAGCGAATACTGCCATCAATCCACGGTTTCCGGTTTGGGAATGTTTTAATAGTTGCTGTGGGTACGATATCGCCGATGCACTTGCTAATAAACTCGCTCACCGAATCAGCGTATTCATCAATGTTGTTGTGTGACACAATGCGGAACATATCCCAATCCACGTGATCGAAGCAATCTTGAAGCGTGGAATCTAATTGGTCAGACCAGCATTGAACAGACCTTAGTCTCTGTCTATAGACTGGGAGCAAAATGGAGTCGTGGTCAGGGGAGGGCCTTATCTGCATCGCAGAAGTTAGAATAACAACGATCCAGGGTTTTTACCAGCCCTGGTAGCACAATCGATAAGCTGATAGAATTTAGGGAGTCTTGTTTTCAGATTAGCCTTGTTAAAATCCCCAGCTACAATGAATGCAGCCTCAGGATATGTGTTTTCCAGTTTACATAGAGTCAAATAAAGTTCTTTCAGGGCCGTCGATGTGCCTGCTTGGTGGGGAATATATTCGGCAGTGATTATAATCGAAGAGAATTCTCTTGGTAGATAATGGGGTCGGCATTTGATTGTGAGGAATTCTAAGTCAGGTGAACAGAAGGACTTGAGTTCCTGTATGTTGTCATGATCACACCACGTCTCGTTAATCATAAGGCATATCCCCCCGCCCCTCTTCTAACCAGAAAGATGCTTGTTTCTGTCGGCGCGATGCGTGAAGAAACCAGCTGGCTGTACCAACTCCGATAGCGTGTCTCGAGTGAGCCATGTTTCTGTGAAGCAAAGAATGTTACAGTCTCTGATGTCTCTCTGGAATGCTACCCTTGATCAGATTTCATCAACGTTGTTGTCAAGAGACTGGACATTGGCGAGTAGTATGCTCGGGAGCGGTGTGCGATGTGCCCGTCTCCAGAGCCTGACCAGACGACTGCTTCGTCTGCCCTTTTTACGGGGTGGTTGTTTTGGTTGGCCGGCTGGGATCCGATCCATTGTCCTGGGTGGTGGGCAAAACACAGGATCCATTTCGGGAACCCTCCCTAACACGGACAACGTGATGGATGAGACAAGGATATCCCTACCGACCAAACCCTCCCTAACCCGGACGACCCGATGGATGAGACAAGGATATCCCTACCAACCAAACCCTCCCTAACCCGGACAACCCGATGGATGAGACAAGGATATCCCTACCGGCCAAACCCTCCCTAACACGGACGACCCGATGGATGAGACAAGGATATCCCTACCGACCAAACCCTCCCTAACACGGATGACCCGATGGATGAGACAAGGATATCCCTACCGGCCAAACCCTCCCTAACACGGACGACCCGATGGATGAGACAAGGATATCCCTACCGACCAAACCCTCCCTAACCCGGACGACCCGATGGATGAGACAAGGATATCCCTACCGACCAAACCATCCCTAACACGGACGACCCGATGGATGAGACAAGGATATCCCTACCGACCAAACCCTCCCTAACACGGACGACCCGATGGATGAGACAAGGATATCCCTACCGACCAAACCCTCCCTAACACGGACGACCCGATGGATGAGACAAGGATATCCCTACCGACCAAACCCTCCCTAACACGGACGACCCGATGGATGAGACAAGGATATCCCTACCGACCAAACCCTCCCTAACACGGACGACCCGATGGATGAGACAAGGATATCCCTACCGACCAAACCCTCCCTAACACGGACGACCCGATGGATGAGACAAGGATATCCCTACCGACCAAACCCTCCCTAACACGGACGACCCGATGGATGAGACAAGGATATCCCTACCGACCAAACCCTCCCTAACACGGACGACCCGATGGATGAGACAAGGATATCCCTACCGACCAAACCCTCCCTAACCCGGGCGACCCGATGGATGAGACAAGGATATCCCTACCGACCAAACCCTCCCTAACCCGGGCGACCCGATGGATGAGACAAGGATATCCCTACCGACCAAACCCTCCCTAACCCGGACGACCCGATGGATGAGACAAGGATATCCCTACCGACCAAACCCTCCCTAACACGGACGACCCGATGGATGAGACAAGGATATCCCTACCGACCAAACCCTCCCTAACACGGACGACCCGATGGATGAGACAAGGATATCCCTACCGGCCAAACCCTCCCTAACACGGACGACCCGATGGATGAGACAAGGATATCCCTACCGACCAAACCCTCCCTAACACGGACGACCCGATGGATGAGACAAGGATATCCCTACCGACCAAACCCTCCCTAACCCGGACGACCCGATGCGCCAATTGTGCGTCGCCCCATGGACCTCCCGGTCGCGGCCGGCTGCAACAGAGCCGATGCAGTGCTTTAGACCACTGCGCCACCCGGGAGGCCCCAGGTTCCTGCCTTTCTAGGGAGTTTTTCCTAGCCACCGTGCTTCTACATCTGCATTTCTTCCTGTTTGAGGTGTAAAGGCTGGGTTTCTGTATAACATGTGACATCAGCTGATGTAAAAAGGGCTTTATAAATGCATTTCCTAACCTCCTGCCAAATGTATGACCATATTAGAGACACATATTTCCCTCAGATTACACAGATCCACAAAGAATTTGAAAACAAACCTGATTTTGATTAACTCCCATATCTACTGGTTGAAATACCACAGTGTGCCATCACAGCAGCAAGATTTGTGACCTGTTGCCACAAGTAAAGGTCAACCAGTGAAGAACAAACACCATTGTAAATACAACCCATGTGTATGTTTATTTATTTTCCCTTTTGTACTTTAACCATTTGTACATCGTTACAACACATAATATGACATTTGAGTGTAATGTTTACTGTTCATTTTTATTGTTTATTTCACTTTTGTATATTATCTTCTTCACTTGCTTTGGTAATGTTAACATATGTTTCCCATGCCAATAAAGCCTCTTGAATTGAATTGAGAGAGAGAGAAGGGGGGAAAGAGAGAGAGAGGGAGAGATTACTACACACAACAATAAACTGGGATCAGAGCCTGGAGTTAATTACACCCCAGACATGATCTCCTGCTCTATTCTTCTCTCTATCGTTTTCTCTATCCTTCTCTCTATCCATCTCTCTATCCATCCCTCTATCCCTCCTCCTCCTCCTCCCTATATTGCAGCACTCAGAGTCAAGCCAGATTAACGGGGTGCTGAGTCCCAGTCTGCTAGAGATTGGCTTCTGACCCAGTAACATAAAGGGACATAATGCAGTACATATAGAGATCCCAGCAGTAGGTCAGACTCTGTTTTTTTTGTGGCCCCTGTGACCTGGTCTACACTTTCACTTTCCCTATAGCCCTGCCTGTGTGAGATTGTGTATGTGTGTGTGTGTGCTTGTCACAGTGTGTGCGTGTGTTTACATGCATTCCTGAGTGTGTGTTCCTTCATGCATGCCTGTGTGAGAGAACAGGTGTGTCCCAGTAAGTGTCTCAGCTAGTGTCAGAGTAGGGTCAGAATGGAGGTTCCTTGCAGCTGTCCCTAATAACC
Source organism: Oncorhynchus mykiss (assembly GCF_057628025.1). Lineage (NCBI taxonomy): Eukaryota > Metazoa > Chordata > Actinopteri > Salmoniformes > Salmonidae > Oncorhynchus > Oncorhynchus mykiss. The sequence goes on from NC_143024.1 coordinate 16,168,911, forward strand.
TCTCTCTGTCACTCTCTTTCTCTCTCAATTTCCTTCTGTCACTCTCTCTCTCCTTCTCTCTTTCTATCAGGGCCACTGGCACTCTGCCAAGAGAATTCCCATCACACTGCCAAGACCAACTACTGGGCAAAGAAGTTTTAAGAGCCATGGAGAGGGCAAGAGAGATGAGGGAAGAGGAGGGGTAGACATGGGGAATGGAGGGGTAGACATGAGGAGCGGAGGGGTAGTCATGGGGAGGGGAGGGGTAGACATTGGGATGGAAGGGGTTAGGCAGTAGGGATGGAAGGGGCTATTAGGCAGTAGGGAGGGGAGGGGAGGGGTAGATATGGGGATGGAAGGGTTTAGGCAGTAGGGATTTAGGCAGTAGGGATGGAAGGGATTAGGCAGTAGGGAGGGGAGGGGTAGATATGGGGATGGAAGGGATTAGGCAGTAGGGAGGGGAGGGGTAGACATGGGGATGGAAGGGATTAGGCAGTAGGGAGGGGAGGGGTAGACATGGGGATGGGAGGGGTAGACATGGGGATGGGAGGGGTAGACATTGGGATGGAAGGGGCTAAATTAGGCAGTAGGGATGGAAGGGGCTTTAGGCAGTAGGGAGGGGAGGGGAGGGGTAGACATGGGGATGGGAGGGGTTAGGCAGTAGGGAGGGGAGGGGTAGACATGGGGATGGAAGGGATTAGGCAGTAGGGTGGGGAGGGGTTAGGCAGTAGGGATGGAAGGGGCTAATTAGGCAGTAGGGAGGGGAGCGGTAGACATGGGGATGGAAGGGGTTAGGCAGTAGGGAGGGGAGGGGTAGACATGAGGATGGAAGGGGTTAGGCAGTAGGGAGGGGAGGGGTAGACATGGGGATGGGAGGGGTAGACATGGGGATAGAAGGGGTTAGGCAGTAGGGATGGTAGGGGTTAAGCAGTAGGGATGGAAGGGGCTTTAGGCAGTAGGGATGGAAGGGGTTAGGCAGTAGGGATGGAAGGGGTTAGGCAGTAGGGATGGAAGGCGTTAGGCAGTAGGGATGGAAGGGGTTAGGCAGTAGGGATGGAAGGGGTTAGGCAGTAGGGATGGAAGGGGTTAGGCAGTAGGGAGGGGAGCGGTAGACATGGGGATGGAAGGGGCTTTAGGCCGTAGTTAGAGAAAGAGAAGCAGGCTCATGTCTAAAGGAATATGATCTGAGGAACAGAAAAGGGAGAGTGTGAGACCTAAGTGGGAAGTGAGTGAGACAGACAGACAGATGGGGAAGAGAAAGAAGGACAGAAGGAGGATTAATGGAGGAACCAGAGAGGTTTCTGTGGTCAGGGGGAATAGAAAGGGAGAAGGAGACAGTGGATGAACCAGTGACATCTCTGTGGTCAGGTGGAATAGAAAGGGAGAAGGAGACAGTGGGGGAACCAGAGAGGTCTCTGTGGGTCAGGGGGAATAGAAAGGGAGAAGGAGACAGTGGTTGAACCAGTGACATCTCTGTGGTCAGGTGGAATAGAAAGGGAGAAGGAGACAGTGGGGGAACCAGAGAGGTCTCTGTGGTCAGGGGGAATAGAAAGGGAGAAGGAGACAGTGGGGGAACCAGAGAGGTCTCTGTGGTCAGGTGGAATAGAAAGGGAGAAGGAGACAGTGGGGGAACCAGAGAGGTCTCTGTGGGTCAGGGGGAATAGAAAGGGAGAAGGAGACAGTGGGGGAACCAGAGAGGTCTCTGTGGTCAGGTGGAATAGAAAGGGAGAAGGAGACAGTGGGGGAACCAGAGAGGTCTCTGTGGTCAGGGGGAATAGAAAGGGAGAAGGAGACAGTGGGGGAACCAGAGAGGTCTCTGTGGTCAGGGGGAATAGAAAGGGAGAAGGAGACAGTGGGGGAACCAGAGAGGTCTCTGTGGTCAGGTGGAATATAAAGGGAGAAGGAGTCAGTGGGGGAACCAGAGAGGTCTCTGTGGTCAGGGGGAATAGAAAGGGAGAAGGAGACAGTGGGGGAACCAGAGAGGTCTCTGTGGGTCAGGGGGAATAGAAAGGGAGAAGGAGACAATGGGGGAACCAGAGACATCTCTGTGGTCAGGTGGAATAGAAAGGGAGAAGGAGACAGTGGGGGAACCAGAGAGGTCTCTGTGGTCAGGGGGAATAGAAAGGGAGAAGGAGACAGTGGTTGAACCAGAGAGGTCTCTGTGGTCAGGGGGAATAGAAAGGGAGAAGGAGACAGTGGGGGAACCAGAGAGGTCTCTGTGGTCAGGGGGAATAGAAAGGGAGAAGGAGACAGTGGGGGAACCAGAGAGGTCTCTGTGGTCAGGGGGAATAGAAAGGGAGAAGGAGACAGTGGGGGAACCAGAGAGGTCTCTGTGGTCAGGTGGAATATAAAGGGAGAAGGAGTCAGTGGGGGAACCAGAGAGGTCTCTGTGGTCAGGGGGAATAGAAAGGGAGAAGGAGACAGTGGGGGAACCAGAGAGGTCTCTGTGGGTCAGGGGGAATAGAAAGGGAGAAGGAGACAATGGGGGAACCAGAGACATCTCTGTGGTCAGGTGGAATAGAAAGGGAGAAGGAGACAGTGGGGGAACCAGAGAGGTCTCTGTGGTCAGGGGGAATAGAAAGGGAGAAGGAGACAGTGGGGGAACCAGAGAGGTCTCTGTGGTCAGGGGGAATAGAAAGGGAGAAGGAGACAGTGGGGGAACCAGAGAGGTCTCTGTGGTCAGGGGGAATAGAAAGGGAGAAGGATACAGTGGGGGAACCAGAGAGGTCTCTGTGGTCAGGGGGGAATAGAAAGGGAGAAGGAGACAGTGGGAGAACCATTTCAAACACAGACACTGTTGTTCTCTCCCATTGCTGTCTTGAAACTCTCCACTGAGATTAAAGGATTTCCCCCTCTACCCAGGAGGCCCCACCCCTTTTTCTCTCCTGCTCTCCTGTTTCGCTTTCTTTTTTTTCTCCTCTCCATTTCTGTTTTGCCTCCTCTCCATTTCTGTTTTTCTTTCTTTCTTTCTTTCTTTCTTTCTTTCTTTCTTTCTTTCTTTCTTTCTTTCTTTCTTTCTTTCTTTCTTTCTTTCTTTCTTTCTTTCTTTCTTTCTTTCTTTCTTTCTTTCCCTCTGCTTCAAATTCAAAGTGCTTTATTTGCATGACAAGTGCACTTGTGTTGTCAAAGCACCATACACACTGTTCCTGTTACCGTCTCTCTGTCCCCTGGCTAGTTTTACTCGCCTTCTTTAAGTTCTAGCCCTCTGTTTTGCATGGCTTGGGGGTTAGAGGGGTAGGATGGGAGGGGAGCTTGTAAATGACTTAGCCAGAAAGATGACCACTTCAGTGGGTAGAGACTGCAAATCAGCCAGCCCCTGCATGGGGGGTGAGCTACGGGGGAGTAGACAATGGTGCTTCCAGGCCATGCTACTTCAGAGACATGAAGCCTCCGTCGTGCAGCACTATTGTTGAACATACCAGCATTCCAGCCATGAGTGAGTGTTGCCCAGATAGCCAGGCTATTTAGCACAGCCCGGGCCCCTCTGAGTGAAGACTGGTGTTGAACAAGACTCCCACAGCCAGGCCAACAGTGAAGACTGGGGTTGAACAAGACTCCCACTGCCAGGCCAACAGTGAAGACTGGGGTTGAACAAGACTCCCACAGCCAGGCCAACAGGTAAAACTGGGGTTGAACAAGACTCCCACAGCCAGGCCAACAGTGAAGACTGGGGTTGAACAAGACTCCCACAGCCAGGCCAACAGTGAAGACTGGGGTTGAACAAGACTCCCACAGCCAGGCCAACAGTGAAGACTGGGGTTGAACAAGACTCCCACAGACAGGCCAACAGTGAAGACTGGGGTTGAACAAGACTCCCACAGCCAGGCCAACAGTGAAGACTGGTGTTGAACAAGACTCCCACAGCCAGGCCAACAGTGAAGACTGGGGTTGAACAAGACTCCCACAGCCAGGCCAACAGTGAAGACTGGGGTTGAACAAGACTCCCACAGCCAGGCCAACAGTGAAGACTGGGGTTGAACAAGACTCCCACAGCCAGGCCAACAGTGAAGACTGGGGTTGAACAAGACTCCCACAGCCAGGCCAACAGTGAAGACCTACCAAGGGATTGTTGGTGTGTGTGTGTGTGTGTGTGTGTGTGTGTGTGTGTGTGTGTGTGTGTGTGTGTGTGTGTGTGTGTGTGTGTGTGTGTGTGTGTGTGTGTGTGTGTACGTGCGTGCGCGTGTGTGTGTGTGAGGAGAACAACAGGGACCCCCGGGTCAGCATAACAAGGGCTGGGGTTGACCATAATGACGGGTCCTATTCACTAACCCCTGTCTGAGTAGCCCAGCGCTCCTTTCACTGTGCCGGGTAAAGTGCGTCACTAGCCATCATTAGCATCGAGTTCCGTCATAATCACACATTCCTCTGCCCATAACCTCTCTGGTGAAACACTCAGTCACTGTGTTTAGTAGTCACCCTGCCCCTCGTCTTCTCTCTTGACAAAGTGCATCACACTGATGCCTGTGGTGATCATCCATTCACTCAACAATAGAGTTGAAAAGTCTCCTGAAATGTTTTACACAGATCCTGGAACATAACCACAGAGTATGTTTGACCACAGCATTTGTATTCCATACTGGGGGGAAAAGGCATTTACAGTAAATAAATAAATGTTGCTTTATTTTTGCCAAATTGATTACATAATGTGTCATTTCCATGTGGATATAGCTATAATGTTATGATGGGAATGACATACTGTTAAACCATTAGAACCATTTAAACCATTAAACCAAAAATATAGGCACAGTTTCACGAGAGGAGTGTCATCTTCAACACAGCTGTGCTAGCGCTGCTAATTAGACTAACACGTGTTTTATTGCCACAACTGGTAGCCGGGCTCTGGGGTCCTCCTGATGTTGTTGGCTTCTCTCCCTGGAGAGATGGAACTGTTGAGGCGATGCCTGCAGATAGACAGACAGACTCTACAGATTGACAGACCCTACAGACAGACAGACAGACAGACAGACAGACAGACAGACAGACAGACAGACAGACAGACAGACAGACAGACAGACAGACAGACAGACAGACAGACAGACAGACAGACAGACAGAGGAATACAAAGGCAAAGGTGATTGTAGATGAGGGTAGAAAGTGCTCAACTACATTTTCTTCAAAGGACAATGGGGAAGCAAGCCTATATGAAAATCAAAAAAGGAGGCCATCACTCCATTGACAGGGGGGAGACCACGGTAAGATAGAGGGGAGACCACGGTAAGATAGAGGGGAGACCACGGTAAGATAGAGGGGAGACCACGGTAAGATAGAGGGGAGACAGGGGTATGATAGAGGGGAGACCACGGTAAGATAGAGGGGAGACAGGGGTATGATAGGGGGGAGACCACGGTAAGATAGAGGGGAGACAGGGGTATGATAGAGGGGAGACCATGGTAAGATAGAGGGGAGACCACGGTAAGATAGAGGGGAGACCACGGTAAGATAGAGGGGAGACCACGGTAAGATAGAGGGGAGACCACGGTAAGATAGAGGGGAGACAGGGGTATGATAGAGGGGAGACCACGGTAAGATAGAGGGGAGACAGGGGTATGATAGGGGGGAGACCACGGTAAGATAGAGGGGAGACAGGGGTATGATAGAGGGGAGACCACGGTAAGATAGAGGGGAGACAGGGGTATGATAGAGGGGAGACCACGGTAAGATAGAGGGGAGACAGGGGTATGATAGAGGGGAGACCACGGTAAGATAGAGGGGAGACCACGGTAAGATAGAGGGGAGACAGGGGTATGATAGGGGGAGACCACGGTAAGATAGAGGGGAGACCACGGTAAGATAGAGGGGAGACCACGGTAAGATAGAGGGGAGACAGGGGTATGATAGGGGGGAGACCACGGTAAGATAGCGGGGAGACCACGGTAAGATAGAGGGGAGACAGGGGTATGATAGGGGGAGACCACGGTAAGATAGAGGGGAGACCACGGTAAGATAGAGGGGAGACAGGGGTATGATAGGGGGAGACCACGGTAAGATAGAGGGGAGACAGGGGTATGATAGAGGGGAGACCACGGTAAGATAGAGGGCGGACAGGGGTATGATAGGGGGGAGACCACGGTAAGATAGAGGGCGGACAGGGGTATGATAGGGGGGAGACCACGGTATGATAGAGGGGAGACCACGGTAAGATAGAGGGGAGACAGGGGTATGATAGAGGGGAGACCACGGTTTGATAGAGGGGAGACCACGGTAAGATAGAGGGGAGACAGGGGTATTATAGAGGGGAGACCACGGTAAGATAGAGGGGAGACAGGGGTATGATAGAGGGGAGACAGGGGTATGATAGGGGGGAGACCACGGTAAGATAGAGGGGAGACCACGGTAAGATAGAGGGGAGACCACGGTAAGATAGAGGGGAGACAGGGGTATGATAGGGGGGAGACCACGGTAAGATAGCGGGGAGACCACGGTAAGATAGAGGGGAGACAGGGGTATGATAGGGGGGAGACCACGGTAAGATAGAGGGGAGACCACGGTAAGATAGAGGGGAGACAGGGGTATGATAGGGGGAGACCACGGTAAGATAGAGGGGAGACAGGGGTATGATAGAGGGGAGACCACGGTAAGATAGAGGGGAGACCACGGTAAGATAGAGGGCGGACAGGGGTATGATAGGGGGGAGACCACGGTAAGATAGAGGGCGGACAGGGGTATGATAGGGGGGAGACCACGGTATGATAGAGGGGAGACCACGGTAAGATAGAGGGGAGACAGGGGTATGATAGAGGGGAGACCACGGTTTGATAGAGGGGAGACCACGGTAAAATAGAGGGGAGACAGGGGTATTATAGAGGGGAGACCACGGTAAGATAGAGGGGAGACAGGGGTATGATAGAGGGGAGACCACGGTTTGATAGAGGGGAGACCACGGTAAGATAGAGGGGAGACAGGGGTATGATAGAGGGGAGACCACGGTAAGATAGAGGGGAGACAGGGGTATGATAGGGGGGAGACCACGGTAAGATAGAGGGCGGACAGGGGTATGATAGGGGGGAGACCACGGTATGATAGAGGGGAGACCACGGTAAGATAGAGGGGAGACAGGGGTATGATAGAGGGGAGACCACGGTTTGATAGAGGGGAGACCACGGCAAGATAGAGGGGAGACAGGGGTATGATAGAGGGGAGACCACGGTAAGATAGAGGGGAGACAGGGGTATGATAGGGGGGAGACCACGGTAAGATAGAGGGGAGACAGGGGTATGATAGGGGGGAGACCACGGTAAGATAGAGGGAAGACAGGGGTATGATAGAGGGGAGACCACGGTAAGATAGAGGGGAGACAGGGGTATGATAGAGGGGAGACCATGGTAAGATAGAGGGGAGACAGGGGTATGATAGAGGGGAGACCACGGTTTGATAGAGGGGAGACCACGGTAAGATAGAGGGGAGACAGGGGTATGATAGAGGGGAGACCACGGTAAGATAGAGGGGAGACAGGGGTATGATAGGGGGGAGACCACGGTAAGATAGAGGGGAGACAGGGGTATGATAGGGGGGAGACCACGGTAAGATAGAGGGAAGACAGGGGTATGATAGAGGGGAGACCACGGTAAGATAGAGGGGAGACAGGGGTATGATAGAGGGGAGACCACGGTAAGATAGAGGGAAGACAGGGGTATGATAGAGGGGAAACCACAGTAAGATAGAGGGGAGACAGGGGTATGATAGAGGGGAGACCACGGTAAGATAGAGAGGAAACAGGGGTATGATAGAGGGGAGACCACGGTAAGATAGAGGGGAGACCACGGTAAGATAGAGGGGAGACCACGGTAAGATAGAGGGGAGACAGGGGTATGATAGAGGGGAGACCACGGTAAGATAGAGGTGAGACCACGGTAAGATAGAGGGGAGACAGGGGTATGATAGAGGGGAGACAGGGGTATGATAGGGGGGAGACAGGGGTATGATAGAGGGGAGACCACGGTAAGATAGAGGGGAGACCACGGTAAGATAGAGGGGAGACAGGGGTATGATAGAGGGGAGACAGGGGTATGATAGGGGGGAGACAGGGGTATGATAGAGGGGAGACCACGGTAAGATAGAGGGGAGACAGGGGTATGATAGAGGGGAGACAGGGGTATGATAGAGGAGAGACCACGGTAAGATAGAGGGGAGACAGGAGTATGATAGGGGGGAGACAGGAGTTTATAAAAATGGCCGGTAAGTGATCCGGTAAAGAGGAAGGCTGGTGCCGTACTCATTACCCCCACTAATGCCCAGACTGTCTGGCCTGATCAATGTTCCCACACCAACAGGATGCATTATCCCATTCCAGGCTGTTCAGGCCTGTGTGTGTATGTGTGTGTGTGTGTGTGTGTGTGTGTGTGTGTGTGTGTGTGTGTGTGTGTGTGTGTGTGTGTGTGTGTGTGTGTGTGTGTGTGTGTGTGTGTGTGTGTGTGTGTGTGTGTGTGTGTGTGTGTGTGTGTGTGTGTGTGTGTGTGTGTGTGTGTGTGTTGAGACTCCACCCGGGAACTCAGTCATTGATCGAGGCCATTACAGTATGTGGGTCTTTCTGTCCAGGGTCCTGAATGAGGATGTTCGATATGTCTGAGAATGGTGGCATTGGGAATGTAATGTCCAATGGATATAAAAGATAATAGCTTTTACAGAGTCTCCAGTGGCAGTCCAGATGAGTCGATATTCAACTGAGTAGAGCTCGCAGACTCTACAGGACAGAGGTTGTCAAAGAGATAGCTGGTGTTTTCCAAGCTAACATTTAGGGGAACTTGTATATACATTTTTAGATTTTCATCAATTTTAGCAACAAGATCAGTCTATGTGGAAACCTTAGCGATGTTTGTCCTACCGCTGACCTGTGACAACCTGTAACGTGTGACCTCTCTAAGTTGCTGTTTACTTACCAACCGTGAGAGGTCACATGTTGCTGTCATAGGTCTCTGCTATAGCTTAATAAGATCAGCTCTTTAGTGGAAGACAGAGCTGGCATCTGCTTACTGACTCTCAGTTCAAGGGTCTTCACCATTAGGTCTATGAGGACAGCATGTCTACTGAACCATTAGGTCTATAAGGACAGCATGTATACTGAACCATTAGGTCTATTATGGCAGCATGTCTACTGAACCATTAGGTCTATAAGGACAGCATGTATACTGAACCATTAGGCCTATAACCACAGCATGTCTACTGAACCATTAGGTCTATCAGGAAGGACAGCATGTCTACTGAACCATTAGGTCTATAAGGACAGCATGTCTACTGAATCATTAGGTCTATAAAGACAGCATGTATACTGAACCATTAGGTCTATAAGGAAGGACAGCATGTCTACTGAACCATTAGGTCTATAAGGACAGCATGTCTACTGAATCATTAGGCCTATAACCACAGCATGTCTACTGAACTATTAGGCCTATAACCACAGCATGTCTACTGAACCATTAGGTCTATAAGGACAGCATGTCTACTGAACCATTAGGCCTATAACCACAGCATGTCTACTGAACCATTAGGTCTATAAGGACAGCATGTCTACTGAACCATTAGGCCTATAAGGACAGCATGTCTACTGAACCATTAGGTCTATAAGGACAGCATGTCTACTGAACCATTAGGTCTATAACCACAGCATGTCTACTGAACCATTAGGCCTATAACCACAGCATGTCTACTGAACCATTAGGCCTATAAGGACAGCATGTATACTGAACCATTAGGTCTATAAGGACAGCATGTCTACTGAACCATTAGGTCTATAAGAACAGCATGTCTACTGAACCATTATGTCTATAAGGACAGCATGTCTACTGAACCATTAGGTCTATAAGGAAGGACAGCATGTCTACTGAACCATTAGGTCTATAAGGACAGCATGTCTACTGAATCATTAGGTCTATAAAGACAGCATGTATACTGAACCATTAGGTCTATAAGGAAGGACAGCATGTCTACTGAACCATTAGGTCTATAAGGACAGCATGTCTACTGAACCATTAGGTCTATAACCACAGCATGTCTACTGAACCATTAGGCCTATAACCACAGCATGTCTACTGAACCATTAGGCCTATAAGGACAGCATGTATACTGAACCATTAGGTCTATAAGGACAGCATGTCTACTGAACCATTAGGTCTATAAGAACAGCATGTCTACTGAACCATTATGTCTATAAGGACAGCATGTCTACTGAACCATTAGGTCTATAAGGAAGGACAGCATGTCTACTGAACCATTAGGTCTATAAGGACAGCATGTCTACTGAATCATTAGGTCTATAAAGACAGCATGTATACTGAACCATTAGGTCTATAAGGAAGGACAGCATGTCTACTGAACCATTAGGTCTATAAGGACAGCATGTCTACTGAATCATTAGGCCTATAACCACAGCATGTCTACTGAATCATTAGGTCTATAAAGACAGCATGTATACTGAACCATTAGGTCTATAAGGACAGCATGCCTACTGACTCCTAACATTATTCCAAACCCTTACAGTAGAGTCTATTAGACACTATGTATGTCATATATTTATGGTGGTATAGTGTGTGTCTCAGCTTCTTTATTTCAAAGCACTTGTTGTAAAATAATTTCTCTGACACTGATATTTTTAGACAACCATAGCTTATGAAATTAACCCCAAATTTATGAAATTAACCGTTTCCCACAATACAAAACAATTTCACACTTTTTATGGGTCTCTGGATGTGAACTGTTTGGAACAATATTGGCTATTGACAAATTATATTTGAGAGGTTGTCACCATTGTAAAAATATGATTCATTGGTAACATGAAAGAATTCAGTTACTACTCAGTATCGGCAATCCTGGAAAGAGGCTGTAGAGTGCTGACTGCATGGTAAGTGGACCACGCTGCTCTCTAGTGGCTCAATTATAATGGACACATTACCCTCTGCTGGTTACTCCTGCTCACTGCATGTCAGAAAACCTTACAGATAGAATAAGAGAATCACATTTATACAGTTTGAGGCAAAACACATTTTTGTTATTCAAATGAAGGTAACAACAGAAACAAAGCTTACATTTTATTTGAGATAGTCATTGTTGCTACTTTGCAAAATTACCTTGAAGATGATCCTTCCTTGAAAAACAGAATGACCATCAGTAGTTTCCCATTTCAGGAGTGAATTCCAAAAGACAACTACTCTTTACAGAGAACATTTAGTATAAACATGCTTTTACAGTGCCCTCAGGAAATAACCAGGTGAATACTTGGCAATGATTACCTGCAATCTCTAATGATGAAATATACTATTTACCTGCTTATTTCATAAACATGACACTCTAAAGTGTTAAACTGCAGTAAATGCATGATCACCAGTGTAATATTCATCCCAATGTACTAAGCTATCAAGTACAACACTCTCAACTGACATTCATATTATCAGGCAGAGGCATAATGCCCATAGGGGGCGCAGGGGAACGTGCCCCCTCAGATGTGTCCTGTTTTTACAACTAAAAAAATAAATAGCCTCCTAGCAATTTTATGAAGTTGGCTTTAGCTAGCCCAGATTGGTTCCCAATCTCCCAACCTCATAACTAGCTATAAAGAAGGCTATCAAACAAGTTAGAGTAGCTAGCTTGTCTAACTATCTTAGCTGGCATGTGTGCTGGCAAGGTTGGTAGACTTTAGAAAAGTGAGGAATTATTCAATGTACTGAATAAGACTCACATTTCTTTCAATCTTTTACTCAGATTTTTAGCAGAGATGTAGAGATGAATATTTAGTTTATTGAAAAAAAGAACCACCAATCAGGTGGATACAGACAGTTCAAAAAGTATGCTTAAATATGCAGAAAAATATACATATTTTTCACAAAAAATTAAGCATAATGATCATGGCTCTAGATTGCAGGAAAATGCTTTTTCAGGTGTTTGAAAATTGCTAAATTATCCAACCACTCCCCCAGCCATCCTCACATACTTTGTGCACACTCAGATTTTTGGGGTACATGACGCCCCTGTTAAACCTCAGATTTTTGGGGTACATGACGCCCCTGTTAAACCTCAGATTTTTGGGGTACATGACGCCCCTGTTAAAGCTCAGATTTTTGGGGTACATGACGCCCCTGTTAAACCTCAGATTTTTGGGGTACATGACGCCCCTGTTAACAAGGGTCAGAATTCTACAAGAATGACTGGCGATGGATGCTCCAAATAATTTGTTGGATATCTGATCTCCAGCATAGTGAGGTGAAAGGACTTTTTGTCCTGAGTTGAGTTCCTACAGGTCTGTTAGTCTTTCAGTCTGCAATCTCCAAGGTAAGCATGGACGCCCCAACCTGGTAACTACACATCACCCATGCATGTCTTTTTGAAGACTCCTTACAGGTCATTTTATATTGAGAGGTCAGAGAAGAGAGGCTTGAGGATTCCTTGGTACCAGTCGTCCAATCTGTTGATGCTGTTTGTCAGAGAGGGTTGGGGCTGTCCTTAGTTCATGAGTTCCCGGTTTTCAGATGTAGGGGGTTGTTCAGTCTTTCTCTATAGTTTGAAGATGGAGGGGGTTGTACAGTCTTTCTCTATAGTTTGCAGGTGGAGGGGGTTGTCCAGTCCTTCTCTATAGTTTGAAGGTGGACGGGGTTGTCCAGTCCTTCTCTATAGTTTGAAGGTGGAGGGGGTTGTCCAGTCCTTCTCTATAGTTGGAAGGTGGAGGGGGTTGTCCAGTCTTTCTCTATAGTTTGAAGGTGGAGGGGGTTGTTCAGTCTTTCTCTATAGTTTGAAGGTGGAGGGGGTTGTTCAGTCTTTCTCTATGTTTTGAAGGTGGAGGGGGTTGTACAGTCATTCTCTATAGTTTGCAGGTGGAGGGGTTGTTCAGTCTTTCTCTATGGTTTGAAGATGGAGGGGGTTGTTCAGTCTTTCTCTATAGTTTGAAGGCGGAGGGGTTGTTCAGTCTTTCTCCATAGTTTTAAGGTGGAGGGGGTTGTTCAGTCTTTCTCTGTGGTTTTCAGATGGAGGGGGTTGTACACTCTTTCTCTATAGTTTTCAGATGGAGGGTGTTCAGTTTTTCTCTATGGTTTTCAGGTGGAGGGGGTTGTTCGGTCTTTCTCTATCGTTTTCAGATGGAGGGGGTTGCTCAGTCTTCTCTATGGTTTGAAGGTGGAGGGGGTTGTTCAGTCTTTCTCTATAGTTTGAAGGTGGATGGGGTTGTACAGTGTTTCTCTACTGTTTTCAGGTGGAGGGGGTTGTACAGTCTTTCTCTATAGTTTTCAGATGGAGGGGGTTGTTCAGTCTTTCTCTATGGTTTGCAGGTGGAGGGGGTTGTTCAGTCTTTCTCTATGGTTTGAAGGTGAAGGGGGTTGTTCAGTCTTTCTCTATAGTTTGAAGGTGGAGGGGGTTGTACAGTCTTTCTCTATGCTTTGAAGGTGGAGGGGGTTGTTCAGTCTTTCTCTATAGTTTGCAGGTGGAGGGGATTGTTCAGTCTTCTCTATGGTTTGAAGGTGGAGGGGGTTGTACAGTGTTTCTCTACCCTTTTCAGGTGGAGGGGGTTGTACAGTCTTTCTCTGTAGTTTTCAGATGGAGGGGGTTGTTCAGTCTTTCTCTATGGTTTGCAGGTGGAGGGGGTTGTTCAGTCTTTCTCTATGGTTTTAAGGTGGAGGGGGTTGTTCAGTCTTTCTCTATGGTTTGAAGGTGGAGGGGGTTGTACAGTCTTTCTCTATAGTTTGCAAGTGGAGGGGGTTGCTCAGTCTTTCTCTATAGTTTGCAGGTGGAGGGGGTTGTTCAGTCTTTCTCTGTGGTTTTCAGAGGGAGGGGGTTCAGTTTTTCTCTATGGTTTTCAGGTGGAGGGGGTTGTACAGTCTTTCTCTATAGTTTGCTTGTGGAGGGGGTTGTTCAGTCTTTCTCTATAGTTTGAAGGTGGAGGGGGTTGTACAGTGTTTCTCTACCATTTTCAGGTGGAGGGGGTTGTACAGTCTTTCTCTGTAGTTTTCAGATGGAGGGGGTTGTTCAGTCTTTCTCTATGATTTGCAGGTGGAGGGGGTTGTACAGTCTTTCTCTATGGTTTGAAGGTGGAGGGGGTTGTACAGTCTTTCTCTATAGTTTGCAAGTGGAGGGGGTTGCTCAGTCTTTCTCTATAGTTTGGAGGTGGAGGGGGTTGTACAGTCTTTCTCTATAGTTTGCAGGTGGAGGGGGTTGTTCAGTCTTTCTCTATGGTTTTCAGGTGGAGGGGGTTGTACAGTCTTTCTCTATAGTTTGAAGGTGGAGCGGGTTGTCCAGTCCTTCTCTATAGTTTGAAGGTGTAGGGGGTTGTCCAGTCATTCTCTATAGTTTGAAGGTGGAGGGGGTTGTTCAGTCTTTCTCTATAGTTTTCAGATGGAGGGGGTTGTACAGTCTTTCTCTATGGTTTTCAGGTGGAGGGGGTTGTACAGTCTTTCTCTATAGTTTGCAGGTGGAGGGTGTTGTTCAGTCTTTCTCTACGGTTTTCAGGTGGAGGGGGTTGTACAGTCTTTCTCTATAGTTTGAAGGTGGAGCGGGTTGTCCAGTCCTTCTCTATAGTTTGAAGGTGTAGGGGGTTGTCCAGTCATTCTCTATAGTTTGAAGGTGGAGGGGGTTGTTCAGTCTTTCTCTATAGTTTTCAGATGGAGGGGGTTGTACAGTCTTTCTCTATAGTTTTCAGATGGAGGGGGTTGTACAGTCTTTCTCTATGGTTTTCAGGTGGAGGGGGTTGTACAGTCTTTCTCTATAGTTTGCAGGTGGAGGGGGTTGTTCAGTCTTTCTCTATGGTTTTCAGGTGGAGGGGGTTGTACAGTCTTTCTCTATAGTTTGAAGGTGGAGCGGGTTGTCCAGTCCTTCTCTATAGTTTGAAGGTGTAGGGGGTTGTCCAGTCATTCTCTATAGTTTGAAGGTGGAGGGGGTTGTTCAGTCTTTCTCTATAGTTTTCAGATGGAGGGGGTTGTACAGTCTTTCTCTATAGTTTTCAGATGGAGGGGGTTGTACAGTCTTTCTCTATGGTTTTCAGATGGAGGGGGTTGTACAGTCTTTCTCTATAGTTTTCAGATGGAGGGGGTTGTACAGTATTTCTCTATGGTTTTCAAATGGAGGGGGTTGTACAGTCTTTCTCTATAGTTTTCAGATGGAGGGGGTTGTACAGTCTTTCTCTATGGTTTTCAGATGGAGGGGGTTGTACAGTCTTTCTCTATAGTTTTCAGATGGAGGGGGTTGTACAGTCTTTCTCTATAGTTTTCAGATGGAGGGCGTTGTACAGTCTTTCTCTATAGTTTTCAGATGGAGGGGGTTGTACAGTCTTTCTCTATGGTTTTCAGATGGAGGGGGTTGTACAGTCTTTCTCTATGGTTTTCAGATGGAGGGGGTTGTACAGTCTTTATAGTTTTCAGATGGAGGGGGTTGTACAGTCTTTATAGTTTTCAGATGGAGGGAGTTGTACAGTCTTTCTCTATAGTTTTCAGATGGAGGGGGTTGTACAGTCATTCTCTATATTTTTCAGATGGAGGGGGTTGTACAGTCTTTCTCTATAGTTTTCAGATGGAGGGGGTTGTACAGTCTTTCTCTATGGTTTTAAGATGGAGGGAGTTGTTCAGTCTTTCTCTATGGTTTTCAGATGGAGGGGGTTGTTCAGTCTTTTTCTTTGTAACCCACCAGACGGGCACTCTCCTTCCAAAGCCTCTTGGCCACCGCATCATCCCTCCCCCCTGGGGCAGTCTCCGTCATGGCACAGTCACTGAGACGCACACACACACACACACACACACACACACACACACACACACACACCAATAACACTTTACAAACCGGAGCTAAACAACCTTGACAACAATTGAAAACAATTAAGTACAGTGACTTGATGTCCATGTCCTATCCAGCACTACTTTCACCACAGAACTTACCTGAAGTAGCTGCCAGACTTGTTCTCCAGTCCTGGGGTGACAGCACAGTAGATGGAGGTCTGGGCACCCTGGGTGGGGGTCTTCATGAGGAGCACGGAGGGGGCTGACAGGATGGCCCTCAGCATGGGGAACCAGGTCTCCACGTGACGAGTCAGCTCTGTCCTGATCACCCCGGGATGCAGGCTGTAGGACGTCACCCCCGTACCTACCAGGGGATCAGATCCCAGTGTTTCACACCTCTACACCGTGTCTGGGAAAAGTCCTATCTGACAGTCAATTAAAACTCTTATTGGTGACAATATTGTTGTTGTAATGGTTGTAATAAATGTGAACAAGGCCAAAGACAACCGAGGGTATTTCTGTTTACCTTTCAACCTTCTGGCCAGCTCTCTGGAGAATAGCACGTTGGCCAGCTTGCTCTGCCTGTAACTGACCAGGGAGTTGTACGGCCTCTTGGCAAAGAAAAGATCATCAAACTGGATCTTACCTAGATGTAGGGAAATATACTTTGTTTTTTACATTGCATGGCACCTATATTATGGAAAGGCAGATAAAAGTCCAATTAGGCCGGTTTACCCCCTTTGTGTGCAATGCTAGACACATTGACCACACGGCTAGGGGCGGAGCTCTTGAGCTTCCCCAGAAGGAGATTGGTCAGTAGAAAGTGTCCGAGGTGATTGACAGCCAGTTGTGTCTCGAAGCCGTCCTCTGTTAGCCACTTAGGGCACATCATCACACCTGATGGAGACAACCATCATGATGAAGCGCTATATAACTGGAATCAACCATCCTTATCAGTCATAATGCCATAGAGCCAGCTTCCCATTCTAGGCCCGTATTAACAAAGCGTCTCAGAGTAAGAGTGTTAATCTAGGATCAGGTCTCCCCGGTCCATGTAATCTTATTCGTTATGATCTAAAAGGAATAAAAAAATATCCTAGATCAGCACTTTTCCCTCTGAGACGTTTTGTGAATCTGGACCCAGACATGGCAGTTCCAGTGGTTGCTGAAGCCATAGAGCCAGCTTCCCATCCAGACATGGCTGTTCCAGTGGTTGCTGATGCTCACCAGCGTTGTTGATGAGTATATCTAGGCGATCCTCACTGGCAATGAACTCTTTGGCCAACTCTCTGACAGAGTACATAGAGGCCAGGTCCAGGTGCCGCACTACGATGTTGCTGTTCCCCGTGGCCTGACGAATCTCATCCGCCGCCCTCGCAGCCCGTGTCAGGTCCCGGCATGCCATCACCACCCGCGCCCCTGCAGCTCCCCAAAGTCAGTTAGAGAAGGCACAAACACACAACACACGCCATCCCCCCACAGAGCACATCCTGTCCAAAGAGGAGGGTACCCTACTCCCAATATTGCAACCATTTCCTGGGATGGGATGGTCGAAGGCAGTAATTTAACACCCTGCATTAAAGTAGGTCAAACTGTGTCTTTACAGTGACATTGTGTACATAGCTACATAATGTGATTGTGCCATACCTCTACGTGCCATGTCATGGCACGTTTCCTTGCCAATGCCGGTGTTGGCACCGGTGACCAACACCGTCTTGCCATGTAATTGGACTGAAGATTGACACACACCCCCAGCAATCCATTTTCTCAACAGAACAACGCCTGTCGGTGCAACAAACAACATGGAGAGAATTGATACCCTCCCACATTATTGTTTGAAAGCTGTACACTTAGAAAAAAGGTGCTATCTAAAACCTAAAAGGGTTCTTCGGTTCTTCTTCCAGGTAGAACACTTTGGGTTCCATTTAGAACCCTTTCCACAGAGGGTTCTACATGGAACCCAAAAATGTTCTAACTCAAACCTAAAAGGGTTCTTTCTACATGGAACCAAAAATAGTTATCCTATGGGGACAGCCGAAGAACCCTTTTGGAAGCTTTTTTTCTAAGAGTGTAGTGGGTTCATTTGAGAGCAAAATATTATGGTGACCAGGAATATGGACTAGAACTCTGACAGGGAAGCTCTGATGTCTGAGCTGATGATGTGTTTTTGGAGGACACATTTTTCTGGGTAGACTGACAGAAACTCTGAGCATTTTAACATGCTCCTGGAATGTATGAATAGGAGTTAACTGTGCACTTGATATTAAGAGCTGGGATATGTTTGTGATAAAGAACTGTTACAAAACATTGAATAACATCAAGATAACATTTTATTAATAACAGATGTCTGCAAAGAGAGCATAAACATATGCTGGCAAATTTAGTAAGTGTTCTTCACAAATTACAATTAACACAACCAATTTTGTTATTGTCTGTTTAATATTCAAAATAACAACAAAGTTATCGCTCTCTCTAATAAAACAATAATAAGAGAGACAAAAAGACAAACCAAGTTGAATGATAATAGAGAATGAAAATTATCTTTAGAGACTTTTCTTAAAACCGTTAAATCGATTTCATATTCTGAGTGATTTCCTTGCCCCGCCTTCACATTTAATTCAAAGTCTATTCTATATTTTTTTACTTGGTTATTTCATTGTAACAAACACGTTTCAAATAGTACAATGAAAAACAAAGGCCATGACTTACAGATCACTGTGACCGCTATGACAGCGCCATACTTAACCGGCGCAGACCGAGCAACTTCATCCCACATTTTATCCGTAGCCTTGGTCAAAAACCTGCCAGACCATAGGTGGACGGACCGAATACCGTTCGCCTTGGGAGTCACCTCGTTCTAATCGAGGAATATTACGATGTTTTGTCGGCTATGATGCTCTCATCTGAGAGCGAGGCTATTAATAGGTTTAAAGCAATTTAAATAGAGGGATTTCGCGTCTGTCTTCAGATTACGAAGAGATTACAATCGTATTCTCTAATGTATCACGGGCAATACGAGAGCAGCAGTGGTGTCAAAATACAAAGTGTTATGTTACATCTCTAGGTGTGAACTGAGTGAGCCCAGTCCAGCGAATGAAAACGCTGCAAACAGATGTAAACATACCAATGCAAATGCATAGGCAGAATGGTATAACAATGCATTTGACTAGAATACAATTCCTAGAACATGATCTGGCATAAAGACTATATCCATGTCATGCCATTTAGGCTAATCTGCTGACTACAATGATACACTTTGACATCACAATGTCGGGCTAATATCTGTATGTTTATAGGCTGCTGTGATAGTTGTTTGGTTAGGCCATTTGAGGTAAGACCTATTGCTGCATAACACATGTCCTTTATCAAATGTATAGGGACCAGAGGGAGATAGCATGCCATATGTGCTGCACTGATGGGTTATGTTTGCTACCTCACAGTAATATTACTGGTCAATTCAGCGTTACAATAGCCTAAACCTATAACCTAAGAGAATAAAATAAAATATATATATACACATTTCCAAATACAGTACCAGTCAAAAGTTTGGACACACCTAGTCATTCCAGGGTTTATTCTTATTTTTTTTTAAACTATTTTCTACATTGTAGAATAATAGTGAAGACATCAAAACTATGAAATGACACATATGGAATCATGTAGTAACCAAAAAAAGTTAACCAAATCAAAATATATTTAATATTTGATATTCTTCAAAGTAGCCACCATGTGCCTTGTTAACAGCCGAGGCCTATAGCCTATAAGCAGTATTTTTGTAACATTGTTTTGTGGAGTGGACTACATGTACATGAATCCCAAAGTGAATAAATGATCATGGATGATGACCCCTTCTCTCTTTCTCTCACACACACACACACATTACATTGCTATGGCATTTTCTTGTGTTACTTTTATATTATTTCGTAAATATTTCCTTAACTCAATTTTTTGAACTGCATTGTTGGTAAATGAGCATTTCACACTTGTATTCGGCGCATGTGACAAATATTTTTTTTATTTATTTGACACACACGCGCGCACACACAGTTCACGCTGTAAAATTGTAATGTGAGAACATAAAATTTCAATGTGAGTATGTAACATTAATCAGCACATCAATAGTTAGTTCTCGAGAACCCAGCCCTTTAGTTCTCAATTGAAAGTATGGAACACAGCTGGATCAAGGAACTACAATCCTGTCACTGTTTTAAAGTTTAGAAACGTTAATAATCTTCACTTCTGATAGGCCTACAGTTTTTTTTTTCTTTTCACGTCAGGGTGGGAGAATCTTTCAAATACAAAATATACACTTACTGTATGCATTGTTAGCAAAGTTACATCATTGTTGCACCCTGCAGAATTGACAAAAACACAGCACCCAGCCAAAGTACAACACTTCCTCCACAGTTCCGCGCCATTGGAAATTGGAGGGGAGGAAGTGTAGTCTCGGTTTGAGCCAATGTTCTTTCCTAAACTCCACAGTAAACGTAGCTTTTGTATTTGAACAATTATTTCTTGCTTATATGAAAGTACAATTCTAAATGTTTCCAAAATTGTATCAAAATTGTGTGATGTGTATTTGCATTTAGACAGCATTTTGTCAGGGACCGAGCGTCTGGGCATTTTTCTCACAAGGCGAAAGAGGAAGTCAAATGGCTCAATGTAATGCAATGGAATTTGAGTCATGAATAAGGGCTAATAAATAGCATCATGATATAACAAAATGGCTGCTTGCAGCTTCAATGAATTTGCCTTTAGTGGGTGTATGGATATTAGTATTGACACAAATTTGGTTGAAATTAATACTATTTCATGTATTTGAGTATTAATTACCGTGTTAGAAATTAATTGACTTGAATTAACTACGTTTTTAATGAAATTTATTAAAACAACGCAGTTTTAGGGCAACCCTACTTCCTGAAATGCTTTGCTCCGCCTCTCTTCTTTACATTGATGGAAGCCAATCACAGTGCAGATTTTTAAAGCGGAAATGACGCAAACTTTGTTTTGACCAATGTAATTTGCTGAAAGAGGTAAACGTCTGCCTCCTTCATGCGGATTAATATGCCTCCAATGGGGAACATATAGCCTGCGAATAATTTTTGTGTGTTCTAGTTTATTAGCGTTCTGTCTTCATATTGGACGGGGTAAGAATTTAACTGTAATAGTTTATGGTTTACCTGTAGTTTGTGTGTCACAAATAATATATATATTTTGTGCAGTAAATATATCTAATGTGCACGCTAAACGTTACAGTGGAAAGGCATCAATAGCGTAGCCTACACGTTGTGAGTAACATTACGCCGACGCAGAATGTATTTTCCACAAAATGTGAGGGGGGGGGGGGTCTTATCTCTTTGGAATGCGACTATTGCATTACGAGATCATCTCTTCTGCAATACATGTACATGACTTGTTAGACTCACGGAACGAACAGCTGTTTTATTTGAGTCATGCACCTCAAATCTGTCATGCATGTAGAGAACTATTTTTGTCCCCCGCCCCTTTCGTAAATTTTCTAGTGGTTGCCAGGGACATTTAGCGAGAAATTCTATCACAATGAGCCAGAGAAGAATAATAGATTAACTCAATTGCGTATATATATTTAAAACAATTGCCCCCCAAAAATTGTCAGAGAAGCAATGTTTTCATTCAATAGTTTAATATGTATTTTTATATCTTTAGAAATTCAATTTCATAAGATTATTTATATCCTGGACAGATTTTCTATATCTCTGAAGCCAAGTCTCTGAGTCATATTGCCAACATTCATTCAATAGGCTTTTTTTTTTTTCTTCTTCAATAGTGTAGCTTACGGCAGGTAGCCGGCAGATAGCCTATTGGTTAGAACGTTGGACTAGTAACCGAAAGGTTGCAAGATCGAATCCCCGAGCTGACAAGGTAAAAATCTGTTGTTCTGCCCCACTGTTCCTAGGCGTGTTCTTAACTGACTTGCCTAGTAAAATAAAGGTTACAATATAATAAATGTTTGAAATAAATTAACTTTATAGTTTCATACAAGTTACACAAACACATGAAACTTATAAAAACACTGATATTTACTCAAGCAACAATGGTGTTTTTTAATGTACTGTATGATGTTCTGACACTGTTCGTAGTTCTCTAGCGATAGATCTACACTTATGAGTGTACACTTACTAGACATTTTAACCGTTCAGTGTGTCTTAGTTGTTTATTAGACATTTGATCCGTTCAGCAATATGGACGGCGATTTATTCATGGAATGTGAGGAGGAGGAGCTGGAGCCATGGCAACAGATGTATGATGACGTGGAGGAGGAGTTGGAATTCATAGAGGGCGACAACGACAACGGTGAGCATGCCCATTGGCCAACTATTGCCACAGAGACAGACTGACACACCCTTTTGACTGTCATCTTGGTGACGGACTGATCACTGCGTTCCTTGTCATGGTCTGAACATGTATGAATGGTCAATGACCCAGTCATATAGTCGGTTAGCATAAGACACGCGTCAAACTCATTCTACGGAGAGCCGAGAATCTGCGGGTTTTCGCTCCTCCCTTGTACTTGATTGATCAAATCAAATTTTATTTGTCACATACGCCGAATAAAACAGGTGTAGTAGACCTTACAGTTAAATACTTACTTACAAGCCCTTAACCAACAATGCAGTTTTTTAAAAATACCTGAAAAATTAAAAATAAGAAAAAAATAAGAGATAAGAAAAACAAATATTCAAAGAGCAGCAGTGAATAACATTAGCAGGGTTAGGGTACTGGTACAGAGTCAATGTGGAGGCTATATACAGGGGGTACCGGTACAGAGACAATGTGGAGGCTATATACAGGGGGTACTGGTACAGAGTCAATGTGGAGGCTATATACAGGGGGTACCGGTACAGAGTCAATGTGGAGGCTATATACAGGGGGTACCGGTACAGAGACAATGTGGAGGCTATATACAGGGGGTACCGGTACAGAGACAATGTGGAGGCTATATACAGGGGGGTACCGGTACAGAGTCAATGTGGAGGCTATATACAGGGGGTACCGGTACAGAGACAATGTGGAGGCTATATACAGGGGGTACCGGTACAGAGTCAATGTGGAGGCTATATACAGGGGGTACCGGTACAGAGTCAATGTGGAGGCTATATACAGGGGGTACCGGTACAGAGTCAATGTGGAGGCTATATACAGGGGGTACCGGTACAGAGACAATGTGGAGGCTATATACAGGGGGTACTGGTACAGAGACAATGTGGAGGCTATATACAGGGGGTACTGGTACAGAGTCAATGTGGAGGCTATATACAGGGGGTACCGGTACAGAGACAATGTGGAGGCTATATACAGGGGGTACTGGTACAGAGTCAATGTGGAGGCTATATACAGGGGGTACCGGTACAGAGTCAATGTGGAGGCTATATACAGGGGGTACTGGTACAGAGTCAATGTGGAGGCTATATACAGGGGGTACCGGTACAGAGACAATGTGGAGGCTATATACAGGGGGTACTGGTACAGAGACAATGTGGAGGCTATATACAGGGGGTACTGGTACAGAGTCAATGTGGAGGCTATATACAGGGGGTACCGGTACAGAGACAATGTGGAGGCTATATACAGGGGGTACTGGTACAGAGACAATGTGGAGGCTATATACAGGGGGTACTGGTACAGAGTCAATGTGGAGGCTATATACAGGGGGTACCGGTACAGAGACAATGTGGAGGCTATATACAGGGGGTACTGGTACAGAGTCAATGTGGAGGCTATATACAGGGGGTACCGGTACAGAGACAATGTGGAGGCTATATACAGGGGGTACCGGTACAGAGACAATGTGGAGGCTATATACAGGGGGTACCGGTACAGAGACAATGTGGAGGCTATATACAGGGGGTACCGGTACAGAGACAATGTGGAGACTATATACAGGGGGTACCGGTACAGAGTCAATGTGGAGGCTATATACAGGGGGTACCGGTACAGAGACAATGTGGAGGCTATATACAGGGGGTACCGGTACAGAGTCAATGTGGAGGCTATATACAGGGGGTACCGGTACAGAGACAATGTGGAGGCTATATACAGGGGGTACCGGTACAGAGACAATGTGGAGGCTATATACAGGGGGTACCGGTACAGAGTCAATGTGGAGGCTATATACAGGGGGTACAGGTACAGAGACAATGTGGAGGCTATATACAGGGGGTACTGGTACAGAGTCAATGTGGAGGCTATATACAGGGGGTACCGGTACAGAGTCAATGTGGAGGCTATATACAGGGGGTACCGGTACAGAGTCAATGTGGAGGCTATATACAGGGGGTACCGGTACAGAGTCAATGTGGAGGCTATATACAGGGGGTACCGGTACAGAGACAATGTGGAGGCTATATACAGGGGGTACCGGTACAGAGACAATGTGGAGGCTATATACAGGGGGTACCGGTACAGAGACAATGTGGAGGCTATATACAGGGGGTACCGGTACAGAGACAATGTGGAGGCTATATACAGGGGGTACCGGTACAGAGACAATGTGGAGGCTATATACAGGGGGTACCGGTACAGAGACAATGTGGAGGCTATATACAGGGGGTACCGGTACAGAGTCAATGTGGAGGCTATATACAGGGGGTACCGGTACAGAGACAATGTGGAGGCTATATACAGGGGGTACCGGTACAGAGACAATGTGGAGGCTATATACAGGGGGTACCGGTACAGAGTCAATGTGGAGGCTATATACAGGGGGTACCGGTACAGAGACAATGTGGAGGCTATATACAGGGGGTACCGGTACAGAGTCAATGTGGAGGCTATATACAGGGGGTACCGGTACAGAGTCAATGTGGAGGCTATATACAGGGGGTACCGGTACAGAGACAATGTGGAGGCTATATACAGGGGGTACCGGTACAGAGTCAATGTGGAGGCTATATACAGGGGGTACCGGTACAGAGACAATGTGGAGGCTATATACAGGGGGTACCGGTACAGAGTCAATGTGGAGGCTATATACAGGGGGTACCGGTACAGAGTCAATGTGGAGGCTATATACAGGGGGTACTGGTACAGAGACAATGTGGAGGCTATATACAGGGGGTACCGGTACAGAGACAATGTGGAGGCTATATACAGGGGGTACCGGTACAGAGTCAATGTGGAGACTATATACAGGGGGTACCGGTACAGAGTCAATGTGGAGGCTATATACAGGGGGTACCGGTACAGAGTCAATGTGGAGGCTATATACAGGGGGTACCGGTACAGAGTCAATGTGGAGGCTATATACAGGGGGTACCGGTACAGAGTCAATGTGGAGGCTATATACAGGGTGTACCGGTACAGAGTCAATGTGGAGGCTATATACAGGGGGCACCGGTACAGAGTCAATGTGGAGGCTATATACAGGGGGTACCGGTACAGAGTCAATGTGGAGGCTATATACAGGGTGTACCGGTACAGAGTCAATGTGGAGGCTATATACAGGGTGTACCGGTACAGAGTCAATGTGGAGGCTATATACAGGGGGTACCGGTACAGAGTCAATGTGGAGGCTATATACAGGGGGTACCGGTACAGAGACAATGTGGAGGCTATATACAGGGGGTACCGGTACAGAGTCAATGTGGAGACTATATACAGGGGGTACCGGTACAGAGACAATGTGGAGGCTATATACAGGGGGTACCGGTACAGAGTCAATGTGGAGGCTATATACAGGGGGTACCGGTACAGAGTCAATGTGGAGGCTATATACAGGGGGTACCGGTACAGAGACAATGTGGAGGCTATATACAGGGGGTACCGGTACAGAGTCAATGTGGAGGCTATATACAGGGGGTACCGGTACAGAGTCAATGTGGAGGCTATATACAGGGGGTACCGGTACAGAGACAATGTGGAGGCTATATACAGGGGGTACCGGTACAGAGTCAATGTGGAGGCTATATACAGGGGGTACCGGTACAGAGTCAATGTGGAGGCTATATACAGGGGGTACCGGTACAGAGTCAATGTGGAGGCTATATACAGGGGGTACCGGTACAGAGACAATGTTGAGGCTATATACAGGGGGTACCGGTACAGAGTCAATGTGGAGGCTATATACAGGGGGTACCGGTACAGAGACAATGTGGAGGCTATATACAGGGGGTACCGGTACAGAGTCAATGTGGAGGCTATATACAGGGGGTACCGGTACAGAGACAATGTGGAGGCTATATACAGGGGGTACCGGTACAGAGACAATGTGGAGACTATATACAGGGGGTACCGGTACAGAGACAATGTGGAGGCTATATACAGGGGGTACCGGTACAGAGTCAATGTGGAGACTATATACAGGGGGTACCGGTACAGAGACAATGTGGAGGCTATATACAGGGGGTACCGGTACAGAGTCAATGTGGAGGCTATATACAGGGGGTACCGGTACAGAGACAATGTGGAGGCTATATACAGGGGGTACCGGTACAGAGTCAATGTGGAGGCTATATACAGGGGGTACCGGTACAGAGACAATGTGGAGGCTATATACAGGGGGTACCGGTACAGAGACAATGTGGAGGCTATATACAGGGGGTACCGGTACAGAGTCAATGTGGAGGCTATATACAGGGGGTACCGGTACAGAGTCAATGTGGAGGCTATATACAGAGGGTACCGGTACAGAGTCAATGTGGAGGCTATATACAGGGGGTACTGGTACAGAGTCAATGTGGAGGCTATATACAGGGGGTACTGGTACAGAGTCAATGTGGAGGCTATATACAGGGGGTACCGGTACAGAGACAATGTGGAGGCTATATACAGGGGGTACCGGTACAGAGTCAATGTGGAGGCTATATACAGGGGGTACCGGTACAGAGACAATGTGGAGGCTATATACAGGGGGTACCGGTACAGAGTCAATGTGGAGGCTATATACAGGGGGTACCGGTACAGAGACAATGTGGAGGCTATATACAGGGGGTACCGGTACAGAGTCAATGTGGAGGCTATATACAGGGGGTACCGGTACAGAGACAATGTGGAGACTATATACAGGGGGTACCGGTACAGAGACAATGTGGAGACTATATACAGGGGGTACCGGTACAGAGACAATGTGGAGGCTATATACAGGGGGTACCGGTACAGAGTCAATGTGGAGACTATATACAGGGGGTACCGGTACAGAGACAATGTGGAGGCTATATACAGGGGGTACCGGTACAGAGTCAATGTGGAGGCTATATACAGGGGGTACCGGTACAGAGACAATGTGGAGGCTATATACAGGGGGTACCGGTACAGAGACAATGTGGAGGCTATATACAGGGGGTACCGGTACAGAGTCAATGTGGAGGCTATATACAGGGGGTACCGGTACAGAGTCAATGTGGAGGCTATATACAGAGGGTACTGGTACAGAGTCAATGTGGAGGCTATATACAGGGGGTACTGGTACAGAGTCAATGTGGAGGCTATATACAGGGGGTACTGGTACAGAGTCAATGTGGAGGCTATATACAGGGGGTACCGGTACAGAGTCAATGTGGAGGCTATAGACAGGGGGTACCGGTACAGAGTCAATGTGGAGGCTATATACAGGGGGTACCGGTACAGAGTCAATGTGGAGGCTATATACAGGGGGTACCGGTACAGAGACAATGTGGAGGCTATATACAGGGGGTACCGGTACAGAGTCAATGTGGAGGCTATATACAGGGGGTACCGGTACAGAGACAATGTGGAGGCTATATACAGGGGGTACCGGTACAGAGTCAATGTGGAGGCTATATACAGGGGGTACCGGTACAGAGTCAATGTGGAGGCTATATACAGGGGGTACCGGTACAGAGACAATGTGGAGGCTATATACAGGGGGTACCGGTACAGAGTCAATGTGGAGACTATATACAGGGGGTACCGGTACAGAGACAATGTGGAGGCTATATACAGGGGGTACCGGTACAGAGTCAATGTGGAGGCTATATACAGGGGGTACCGGTACAGAGACAATGTGGAGGCTATATACAGGGGGTACCGGTACAGAGACAATGTGGAGGCTATATACAGGGGGTACCGGTACAGAGTCAATGTGGAGGCTATATACAGGGGGTACCGGTACAGAGTCAATGTGGAGGCTATATACAGAGGGTACTGGTACAGAGTCAATGTGGAGGCTATATACAGGGGGTACTGGTACAGAGTCAATGTGGAGGCTATATACAGGGGGTACTGGTACAGAGTCAATGTGGAGGCTATATACAGGGGGTACCGGTACAGAGTCAATGTGGAGGCTATAGACAGGGGGTACCGGTACAGAGTCAATGTGGAGGCTATATACAGGGGGTACCGGTACAGAGTCAATGTGGAGGCTATATACAGGGGGTACCGGTACAGAGACAATGTGGAGGCTATATACAGGGGGTACCGGTACAGAGTCAATGTGGAGGCTATATACAGGGGGTACCGGTACAGAGACAATGTGGAGGCTATATACAGGGGGTACCGGTACAGAGTCAATGTGGAGACTATATACAGGGGGTACCGGTACAGAGACAATGTGGAGGCTATATACAGGGGGTACCGGTACAGAGTCAATGTGGAGGCTATATACAGGGGGTACCGGTACAGAGTCAATGTGGAGGCTATATACAGGGGGTACCGGTACAGAGACAATGTGGAGGCTATATACAGGGGGTACCGGTACAGAGTCAATGTGGAGGCTATATACAGGGGGTACCGGTACAGAGTCAATGTGGAGGCTATATACAGGGGGTACCGGTACAGAGACAATGTGGAGGCTATATACAGGGGGTACCGGTACAGAGTCAATGTGGAGACTATATACAGGGGGTACCGGTACAGAGACAATGTGGAGGCTATATACAGGGGGTACCGGTACAGAGTCAATGTGGAGGCTATATACAGGGGGTACCGGTACAGAGACAATGTGGAGGCTATATACAGGGGGTACCGGTACAGAGTCAATGTGGAGGCTATATACAGGGGGTACCGGTACAGAGACAATGTGGAGGCTATATACAGGGGGTACCGGTACAGAGACAATGTGGAGGCTATATACAGGGGGTACCGGTACAGAGTCAATGTGGAGGCTATATACAGGGGGTACCGGTACAGAGTCAATGTGGAGGCTATATACAGAGGGTACCGGTACAGAGTCAATGTGGAGGCTATATACAGGGGGTACTGGTACAGAGTCAATGTGGAGGCTATATACAGGGGGTACTGGTACAGAGTCAATGTGGAGGCTATATACAGGGGGTACCGGTACAGAGACAATGTGGAGGCTATATACAGGGGGTACCGGTACAGAGTCAATGTGGAGGCTATATACAGGGGGTACCGGTACAGAGACAATGTGGAGGCTATATACAGGGGGTACCGGTACAGAGTCAATGTGGAGGCTATATACAGGGGGTACCGGTACAGAGACAATGTGGAGGCTATATACAGGGGGTACCGGTACAGAGTCAATGTGGAGGCTATATACAGGGGGTACCGGTACAGAGACAATGTGGAGACTATATACAGGGGGTACCGGTACAGAGACAATGTGGAGACTATATACAGGGGGTACCGGTACAGAGACAATGTGGAGGCTATATACAGGGGGTACCGGTACAGAGTCAATGTGGAGACTATATACAGGGGGTACCGGTACAGAGACAATGTGGAGGCTATATACAGGGGGTACCGGTACAGAGTCAATGTGGAGGCTATATACAGGGGGTACCGGTACAGAGACAATGTGGAGGCTATATACAGGGGGTACCGGTACAGAGACAATGTGGAGGCTATATACAGGGGGTACCGGTACAGAGTCAATGTGGAGGCTATATACAGGGGGTACCGGTACAGAGTCAATGTGGAGGCTATATACAGAGGGTACTGGTACAGAGTCAATGTGGAGGCTATATACAGGGGGTACTGGTACAGAGTCAATGTGGAGGCTATATACAGGGGGTACTGGTACAGAGTCAATGTGGAGGCTATATACAGGGGGTACCGGTACAGAGTCAATGTGGAGGCTATATACAGGGGGTACCGGTACAGAGTCAATGTGGAGGCTATATACAGGGGGTACCGGTACAGAGTCAATGTGGAGGCTATATACAGGGGGTACCGGTACAGAGACAATGTGGAGGCTATATACAGGGGGTACCGGTACAGAGTCAATGTGGAGGCTATATACAGGGGGTACCGGTACAGAGACAATGTGGAGGCTATATACAGGGGGTACCGGTACAGAGTCAATGTGGAGACTATATACAGGGGGTACCGGTACAGAGACAATGTGGAGGCTATATACAGGGGGTACCGGTACAGAGTCAATGTGGAGGCTATATACAGGGGGTACCGGTACAGAGTCAATGTGGAGGCTATATACAGGGGGTACCGGTACAGAGACAATGTGGAGGCTATATACAGGGGGTACCGGTACAGAGTCAATGTGGAGGCTATATACAGGGGGTACCGGTACAGAGTCAATGTGGAGGCTATATACAGGGGGTACCGGTACAGAGACAATGTGGAGGCTATATACAGGGGGTACCGGTACAGAGTCAATGTGGAGGCTATATACAGGGGGTACCGGTACAGAGTCAATGTGGAGGCTATATACAGGGGGTACCGGTACAGAGTCAATGTGGAGGCTATATACAGGGGGTACCGGTACAGAGACAATGTGGAGGCTATATACAGGGGGTACCGGTACAGAGTCAATGTGGAGGCTATATACAGGGGGTACCGGTACAGAGACAATGTGGAGGCTATATACAGGGGGTACCGGTACAGAGTCAATGTGGAGGCTATATACAGGGGGTACCGGTACAGAGACAATGTGGAGACTATATACAGGGGGTACCGGTACAGAGACAATGTGGAGACTATATACAGGGGGTACCGGTACAGAGACAATGTGGAGGCTATATACAGGGGGTACCGGTACAGAGTCAATGTGGAGACTATATACAGGGGGTACCGGTACAGAGTCAATGTGGAGGCTATATACAGGGGGTACCGGTACAGAGTCAATGTGGAGGCTATATACAGGGGGTACCGGTACAGAGACAATGTGGAGGCTATATACAGGGGGTACCGGTACAGAGTCAATGTGGAGGCTATATACAGGGGGTACCGGTACAGAGTCAATGTGGAGGCTATATACAGGGGGTACCGGTACAGAGTCAATGTGGAGGCTATATACAGGGGGTACCGGTACAGAGTCAATGTGGAGGCTATATACAGGGGGTACCGGTACAGAGTCAATGTGGAGGCTATATACAGGGGGTACCGGTACAGAGTCAATGTGGAGGCTATATACAGGGGGTACCGGTACAGAGACAATGTGGAGGCTATATACAGGGGGTACCGGTACAGAGTCAATGTGGAGGCTATATACAGGGGGTACCGGTACAGAGTCAATGTGGAGGCTATATACAGGGGGTACTGGTACAGAGTCAATGTGGAGGCTATATACAGGGGGTACCGGTACAGAGTCAATGTGGAGGCTATATACAGGGGGTACCGGTACAGAGTCAATGTGGAGGCTATATACAGGGGGTACCGGTACAGAGTCAATGTGGAGGCTATATACAGGGGGTACCGGTACAGAGTCAATGTGGAGGCTATATACAGGGGGTACCGGTACAGAGTCAATGTGGAGGCTATATACAGGGGGTACCGGTACAGAGTCAATGTGGAGGCTATATACAGGGGGTACCGGTACAGAGTCAATGTGGAGGCTATATACAGGGGGTACCGGTACAGAGTCAATGTGGAGGCTATATACAGGGGGTACCGGTACAGAGTCAATGTGGAGGCTATATACAGGGGGTACCGGTACAGAGTCAATGTGGAGGATATATACAGGGGGTACCGGTACAGAGACAATGTGGAGGCTATATACAGGGGGTACCGGTACAGAGTCAATGTGGAGGCTATACACAGGGGGTACCGGTACAGAGACAATGTGGAGGCTATATACAGGGGGTACCGGTACAGAGTCAATGTGGAGGCTATATACAGGGGTACCGGTACAGAGACAATGTGGAGGCTATATACAGGGGGTACCGGTACAGAGTCAATGTGGAGACTATATACAGGGGGTACCGGTACAGAGACAATGTGGAGGCTATATACAGGGGGTACCGGTACAGAGTCAATGTGGAGGCTATATACAGGGGGTACCGGTACAGAGTCAATGTGGAGGCTATATACAGGGGGTACCGGTACAGAGACAATGTGGAGGCTATATACAGGGGGTACCGGTACAGAGTCAATGTGGAGGCTATATACAGGGGGTACCGGTACAGAGTCAATGTGGAGGCTATATACAGGGGGTACCGGTACAGAGACAATGTGGAGGCTATATACAGGGGGTACCGGTACAGAGTCAATGTGGAGGCTATATACAGGGGGTACCGGTACAGAGTCAATGTGGAGGCTATATACAGGGGGTACCGGTACAGAGTCAATGTGGAGGCTATATACAGGGGGTACCGGTACAGAGACAATGTTGAGGCTATATACAGGGGGTACCGGTACAGAGTCAATGTGGAGGCTATATACAGGGGGTACCGGTACAGAGACAATGTGGAGGCTATATACAGGGGGTACCGGTACAGAGTCAATGTGGAGGCTATATACAGGGGGTACCGGTACAGAGACAATGTGGAGGCTATATACAGGGGGTACCGGTACAGAGACAATGTGGAGACTATATACAGGGGGTACCGGTACAGAGACAATGTGGAGGCTATATACAGGGGGTACCGGTACAGAGTCAATGTGGAGACTATATACAGGGGGTACCGGTACAGAGACAATGTGGAGGCTATATACAGGGGGTACCGGTACAGAGTCAATGTGGAGGCTATATACAGGGGGTACCGGTACAGAGACAATGTGGAGGCTATATACAGGGGGTACCGGTACAGAGTCAATGTGGAGGCTATATACAGGGGGTACCGGTACAGAGACAATGTGGAGGCTATATACAGGGGGTACCGGTACAGAGACAATGTGGAGGCTATATACAGGGGGTACCGGTACAGAGTCAATGTGGAGGCTATATACAGGGGGTACCGGTACAGAGTCAATGTGGAGGCTATATACAGAGGGTACCGGTACAGAGTCAATGTGGAGGCTATATACAGGGGGTACTGGTACAGAGTCAATGTGGAGGCTATATACAGGGGGTACTGGTACAGAGTCAATGTGGAGGCTATATACAGGGGGTACCGGTACAGAGACAATGTGGAGGCTATATACAGGGGGTACCGGTACAGAGTCAATGTGGAGGCTATATACAGGGGGTACCGGTACAGAGACAATGTGGAGGCTATATACAGGGGGTACCGGTACAGAGTCAATGTGGAGGCTATATACAGGGGGTACCGGTACAGAGACAATGTGGAGGCTATATACAGGGGGTACCGGTACAGAGTCAATGTGGAGGCTATATACAGGGGGTACCGGTACAGAGACAATGTGGAGACTATATACAGGGGGTACCGGTACAGAGACAATGTGGAGACTATATACAGGGGGTACCGGTACAGAGACAATGTGGAGGCTATATACAGGGGGTACCGGTACAGAGTCAATGTGGAGACTATATACAGGGGGTACCGGTACAGAGACAATGTGGAGGCTATATACAGGGGGTACCGGTACAGAGTCAATGTGGAGGCTATATACAGGGGGTACCGGTACAGAGACAATGTGGAGGCTATATACAGGGGGTACCGGTACAGAGACAATGTGGAGGCTATATACAGGGGGTACCGGTACAGAGTCAATGTGGAGGCTATATACAGGGGGTACCGGTACAGAGTCAATGTGGAGGCTATATACAGAGGGTACTGGTACAGAGTCAATGTGGAGGCTATATACAGGGGGTACTGGTACAGAGTCAATGTGGAGGCTATATACAGGGGGTACTGGTACAGAGTCAATGTGGAGGCTATATACAGGGGGTACCGGTACAGAGTCAATGTGGAGGCTATATACAGGGGGTACCGGTACAGAGTCAATGTGGAGGCTATATACAGGGGGTACCGGTACAGAGTCAATGTGGAGGCTATATACAGGGGGTACCGGTACAGAGACAATGTGGAGGCTATATACAGGGGGTACCGGTACAGAGTCAATGTGGAGGCTATATACAGGGGGTACCGGTACAGAGACAATGTGGAGGCTATATACAGGGGGTACCGGTACAGAGTCAATGTGGAGACTATATACAGGGGGTACCGGTACAGAGACAATGTGGAGGCTATATACAGGGGGTACCGGTACAGAGTCAATGTGGAGGCTATATACAGGGGGTACCGGTACAGAGTCAATGTGGAGGCTATATACAGGGGGTACCGGTACAGAGACAATGTGGAGGCTATATACAGGGGGTACCGGTACAGAGTCAATGTGGAGGCTATATACAGGGGGTACCGGTACAGAGTCAATGTGGAGGCTATATACAGGGGGTACCGGTACAGAGACAATGTGGAGGCTATATACAGGGGGTACCGGTACAGAGTCAATGTGGAGACTATATACAGGGGGTACCGGTACAGAGACAATGTGGAGGCTATATACAGGGGGTACCGGTACAGAGTCAATGTGGAGGCTATATACAGGGGGTACCGGTACAGAGACAATGTGGAGGCTATATACAGGGGGTACCGGTACAGAGTCAATGTGGAGGCTATATACAGGGGGTACCGGTACAGAGACAATGTGGAGGCTATATACAGGGGGTACCGGTACAGAGACAATGTGGAGGCTATATACAGGGGGTACCGGTACAGAGTCAATGTGGAGGCTATATACAGAGGGTACCGGTACAGAGTCAATGTGGAGGCTATATACAGGGGGTACCGGTACAGAGTCAATGTGGAGGCTATATACAGAGGGTACCGGTACAGAGTCAATGTGGAGGCTATATACAGGGGGTACTGGTACAGAGTCAATGTGGAGGCTATATACAGGGGGTACTGGTACAGAGTCAATGTGGAGGCTATATACAGGGGGTACCGGTACAGAGACAATGTGGAGGCTATATACAGGGGGTACCGGTACAGAGTCAATGTGGAGGCTATATACAGGGGGTACCGGTACAGAGACAATGTGGAGGCTATATACAGGGGGTACCGGTACAGAGTCAATGTGGAGGCTATATACAGGGGGTACCGGTACAGAGACAATGTGGAGGCTATATACAGGGGGTACCGGTACAGAGTCAATGTGGAGGCTATATACAGGGGGTACCGGTACAGAGACAATGTGGAGACTATATACAGGGGGTACCGGTACAGAGACAATGTGGAGACTATATACAGGGGGTACCGGTACAGAGACAATGTGGAGGCTATATACAGGGGGTACCGGTACAGAGTCAATGTGGAGACTATATACAGGGGGTACCGGTACAGAGACAATGTGGAGGCTATATACAGGGGGTACCGGTACAGAGTCAATGTGGAGGCTATATACAGGGGGTACCGGTACAGAGACAATGTGGAGGCTATATACAGGGGGTACCGGTACAGAGACAATGTGGAGGCTATATACAGGGGGTACCGGTACAGAGTCAATGTGGAGGCTATATACAGGGGGTACCGGTACAGAGTCAATGTGGAGGCTATATACAGGGGGTACCGGTACAGAGACAATGTGGAGGCTATATACAGGGGGTACCGGTACAGAGTCAATGTGGAGACTATATACAGGGGGTACCGGTACAGAGACAATGTGGAGGCTATATACAGGGGGTACCGGTACAGAGTCAATGTGGAGGCTATATACAGGGGGTACCGGTACAGAGACAATGTGGAGGCTATATACAGGGGGTACCGGTACAGAGTCAATGTGGAGGCTATATACAGGGGGTACCGGTACAGAGACAATGTGGAGGCTATATACAGGGGGTACCGGTACAGAGACAATGTGGAGGCTATATACAGGGGGTACCGGTACAGAGTCAATGTGGAGGCTATATACAGAGGGTACCGGTACAGAGTCAATGTGGA
The DNA here is from genome assembly GCF_057628025.1 of Oncorhynchus mykiss. Lineage (NCBI taxonomy): Eukaryota > Metazoa > Chordata > Actinopteri > Salmoniformes > Salmonidae > Oncorhynchus > Oncorhynchus mykiss. The sequence continues at coordinate 16,204,609 of NC_143024.1, forward strand.
GGCTATATACAGGGGGTACCGGTACAGAGTCAATGTGGAGGCTATATACAGAGGGTACCGGTACAGAGTCAATGTGGAGGCTATATACAGGGGGTACTGGTACAGAGTCAATGTGGAGGCTATATACAGGGGGTACTGGTACAGAGTCAATGTGGAGGCTATATACAGGGGGTACCGGTACAGAGACAATGTGGAGGCTATACACAGGGGGTACCGGTACAGAGTCAATGTGGAGGCTATATACAGGGGGTACCGGTACAGAGTCAATGTGGAGGCTATATACAGGGGGTACCGGTACAGAGTCAATGTGGAGGCTATATACAGGGGGTACCGGTACAGAGACAATGTGGAGGCTATATACAGGGGGTACCGGTACAGAGTCAATGTGGAGGCTATATACAGGGGGTACCGGTACAGAGACAATGTGGAGGCTATATACAGGGGGTACCGGTACAGAGTCAATGTGGAGACTATATACAGGGGGTACCGGTACAGAGACAATGTGGAGGCTATATACAGGGGGTACCGGTACAGAGTCAATGTGGAGGCTATATACAGGGGGTACCGGTACAGAGTCAATGTGGAGGCTATATACAGGGGGTACCGGTACAGAGACAATGTGGAGGCTATATACAGGGGGTACCGGTACAGAGTCAATGTGGAGGCTATATACAGGGGGTACCGGTACAGAGTCAATGTGGAGGCTATATACAGGGGGTACCGGTACAGAGACAATGTGGAGGCTATATACAGGGGGTACCGGTACAGAGTCAATGTGGAGACTATATACAGGGGGTACCGGTACAGAGACAATGTGGAGGCTATATACAGGGGGTACCGGTACAGAGTCAATGTGGAGGCTATATACAGGGGGTACCGGTACAGAGACAATGTGGAGGCTATATACAGGGGGTACCGGTACAGAGTCAATGTGGAGGCTATATACAGGGGGTACCGGTACAGAGACAATGTGGAGGCTATATACAGGGGGTACCGGTACAGAGACAATGTGGAGGCTATATACAGGGGGTACCGGTACAGAGTCAATGTGGAGGCTATATACAGGGGGTACCGGTACAGAGACAATGTGGAGACTATATACAGGGGGTACCGGTACAGAGACAATGTGGAGACTATATACAGGTGGTACCGGTACAGAGACAATGTGGAGGCTATATACAGGGGGTACCGGTACAGAGTCAATGTGGAGACTATATACAGGGGGTACCGGTACAGAGACAATGTGGAGGCTATATACAGGGGGTACCGGTACAGAGTCAATGTGGAGACTATATACAGGGGGTACTGGTACAGAGTCAATGTGGAGGCTATATACAGGGGGTACCGGTACAGAGACAATGTGGAGGCTATATACAGGGGGTACCGGTACAGAGTCAATGTGGAGGCTATATACAGGGGGTACCGGTACAGAGTCAATGTGGAGGCTATATACAGGGGGTACCGGTACAGAGACAATGTGAAACATGTTGGTATCACAGACTCAGACAGGGAGAGTTTGAAAATGTCAGTGAAGACACTTGCCAGTTGGTCAGCTCATGCTCAGAGTACACGTCCTGGTAATCGTCTGGCCCAGCGGCCTTGTGAATGTTGACCTGTTTGTAGGTCTTACTCACATCGGCTGCGGAGAGCGTGATCACACAGTCATCCGGAACAGTTGATGCTCTCATGCATGTTTCAGTGTTATTTGCCTCGAAGCGAGCATAGAAGTTATACCGGTACAGCTCGTACCGGTACAGTGATCGCATTTATTTTTTTAGGTTTTTTTTGGACAATAAGGATGCAAGTAACGTTTTTATTTTATTTACTGTTTACTAGTCTTAGTTTCCTACCTGGTAGGCTCATGTCACTGGGCAGCTCTCGGCTGTGCTTCCCTTTGTAGTCTGTAATGGTTTGCAAGCCCTGCCACATACGACGAGTGTCGGAACAGCCGGTGTAGTTCGATTCGATTGATGAATTAGGGTCAGTAATTATTAAGGAACTCCCCTCACCTGGTTGTCTAGGTCTTAATTGAAAGGAAACACAAAAAACCAGCAGACACTAGGCCCTCCATGGAATGAGTTTGACACCCCTGGCATAGGACTATGCTGTGAAGGTAAATAAAATCTAAGTTTATTTGTCCTGTGCACAGGATACAACAAGGGTAAATAGTACAGTGAAATGCTTATTTGCAAGCTTTTCCTCAACAATGGAATATTCAATATCAATGGTAAAGAAGTAAGAAATACAGAATATAAACTGAAAAAAAACAGCTCAGAATCAATACTAGGTCAGATCAAATAAAAACACAGGAGAATGGATGCTAATTCTCATGTAATTTAACTGTACCTTGCTGTTTATGCCATTGTGTGTTTCCTGCAGTCTGTGAAGCCTCCTTTTTCTCCTCGACATCCCGAGAGACTCCAATTCCCAGCATACCCTCCCTCACTCCCTCAGCTGCACAACGTGTCCCGGCAACAGTTTCCAACACAATCCTGTCCTCCTCCTCTGTCTTGCAGCGCACCACTAGAGCACGTGAGTTGATGTTTTGGGGGGGAAGGATGGTGTCTCAAACGCACACTGCCCAAAGGTTAAAACATATGTCGTTACTTTCAGAAACACAGGAAAAGCTCAGAAATTGATTTTCATTATTTGATTGTACAGGAGTATTTATAAATGTGTTATACACCTCGGAGTCGGAAACTAAAGAGAATGCACAAGCTGCTCCTTTTTAAAGTGGCAACACTGATTATAATATAGAACCGAGGGCTGAAGCTGTTGTAGCAGACATGAGTGGCTCATGGTCTTGTGATGAGGTAGCCCCTGCCTACGACATCAAAATCAGTGTTATTCTCAGCAAAGGGGGAACGTCCTCTTGGTCTAACAGTCAAGACATTGGTTTCTCCCTTGGTAGACCTGAGTTCAGATCCCGCCCTGGACACTAACCACTAGGTTGTCCCCCTTCCTCTGTGTCCCTCAGCTCCTGTGTCGTCATCGGTGTTACCTCAATTTATGGTCCCCACGGGAGTCCCTGGTATGCCCTCTCTGGTACCATCTGGCATGGTCCAGGGACAACAGCTGATCCAGATCCAAACCCCTACAGGTCTGAGCACCATGCTACTGCCCACAGCTGTTAACCCTGGTACCGGCCCGGCCAATGCCCAGCAGATCTACTTCACCCAGGTACGGACTGCATCAGTGCTCATGGATCTTCTCTGACCTGCTTTGGTTCAGCTCAGCGAGGTGGAATGCATTTAAGAATGTATTTAACTTCATCTCATTACTATATCTCACAGGGTTTCCCGGTCCGAAACGTCAGGCCTGGGCAGAACCCTATGGGGATAGTTCTGAATTTACAGCAAGGCCAGATGATTCGACCCATCACCCTACTCTCTGGTAATTTTATAACTTTAGGTCTTTAATTTCAGCATCTTTATCCAGTGCTGTTTTCACAGAGCTACAATAGACATACAGGGGTCCCAATGGTACAGTAACACCATTTTGTTAACAGCCCTCTCTCTCCTATGGTAGGACCTGGAGGGCAATTCTTTGCTCCGTCTATGGGGATGCCTCAGGTTGTGACCCAGCCTGCACAGATTAGGCCCACTGCTGGCCCCAGTGGTGTTTTACGGCAGGCGGTGCCCAGCACCTTTGCCACTATGCAAATCCCTGCCACCCTCACCATCCGCGGGTCCAGTCACGCCCCCCTCACCACCACGGCTAGCACCATGGGCACCCGGCCCACTCTACTCAACACTTCCGCACAGCCTCAGATTTGTAAATTCTTATTTTATGGGTGGGTCTAAATTCAATGAAGTACAGCTTTTGTCTCTATAGTGACATCTGTTGAACATCCCCTGCTTTCCTTTGTGCTATAGTGAAATGGAACCAAGTCCCAGTCGCTCTCCAATCGCAGCTTCTGCAGATCGTCAAGAGCAACAGCCAGGCCAATGTACCCGTGGCCACGCCCCTGACACAGGGCAACACCAAAGGTACAGTAATTACATCCATATCAGATCTATTGCTCATTATCATATTCCCTCGCTGGTTCTAAGTGTAGATATGTCGCTGAACAGAACATTGGTTAAATGTTTCCCTGTTCTGTTTGTTTTACAGTTGATCGGGAGGTAAAGATATGCCCCCGATGTGGAGCCCAATTCAAAATGCAAGAAGCACTTCAAGGACATATGTGTGTAAGAAGCTTAATCATATGCACCATAGGACATTCTAGATATTAAACCATGAACATTCACCACTAGTAATGATGAGAATGATGGCCCTTTTAAACTGTATTGAATTCCCCCCTCCCAGTTCTGCTGTCCAGACCTGGTCATTACTGCTGGGCCTTCCAGCAGCAGTGGCACTCAGAACCCCCTGCCAGAACTGGCTCCCAGCTCCAACCCAGACCCTCCGCCTAAGGTGGTTATGCTAGTGGATGATTTCTACTATGGCCACTTCGCGGGCCAACAGTCCCTGGTCGACAGCCAGCCCACGAAGCTGAACTATTCCTTCAAATGTGTCATCTGTCCCAAGAGGTCCAATAGCAACATTAGGTGAGGAAGGGGTCCCCTGCTCCAGATACACACACACACACAGTATGTACACAAACAGGCTGACCATAAATTGATTTGAAATGACAACATTTAGGGGTAGAAGTATCAATCAAATGTTTGCATGTGATATATTGTCACAAAAGTATCTGGACCACTTATTGAAGGGTTAGAACTATGCAAATGCAAATCTCAATTGATGGAAGGATGTTAACTGTGTGTGTGTTCGGCAGGCTGATGGACCACATGAAGCAGCACCCAGAGATGACTAAATGGGTGGACCAGCTGACCTCCTGCCAGCACTGCTTCCGCCAGTTCTCTACCAGCGCCCAGCTCCAGTACCATGTGGAGAATGCCCACGGGCCCACTCAGTCTTCCAGTACACCCTCACATTACCATACTTACATATTCACCTGTTGTTAAATATGCATCCTGTGAGATATATTTTCTTATGATTAAACTAAGTTGCATTTGATGGAGGATTTGTGATTCGTTTTCTCTATTGACCGTGCAGCTTGTTGTAAGATCTGTGAGTGGGCGTTTGAGAGTGAGCCTGTGTTCCTGCATCACATGAAGAACACCCACAAACCAGGAGAGATGCCCTATATTTGCCAGGTTGGTAACCTTTCACCTCCAGTTAAACAGGATAGAATAAAAGCTGGCCTTTCCATTTCCTCTCAGAACCACACCTTCCTGAAGTCCCATCCCTTCTTCTTTTCAAGGTGTGTCGGTACCGGTCTTCTTTCTTTTCTGATGTGTACAACCACTTCTGTACCAATCATGCAAAGACATGCAACCAGCTGTGTGTCTACTGCCTGAAGGTGTTCAAGAGCCCCAACTCCTACCAGCAGCATTACATACGACACCAGGTAGAGGAACAACCCAGGCCCATTACATTTTATGTCATTTAGCAGACGCTCTTATCCACAACAATTTACAGTAGTGAGTGCATACATTTTCTCGTACTGGTCCCCCGTGGGAATCAAACCCACAACCCTGGTGTTGCAAGTCCCATGCTCTACCAACTAAGCCACACAGGACCATAAAAAAGTAAGCATTGTTCCCATTTAAAACTGTTGTAAAGAATTTACTTCAAGGAAGGTATTTTCTTAAAGTGCAAAAAAGTATTTATGGCCTGGTTTCCCACACTCATATTATACCTAGTCTTAGATTAAACACCAATCTCAACAGAGGATCTTCATTGTAAGTGTGTATTTAGTCCAGGACTAGGATTAATCTGGGTCTGGGAAACCGGTCCCATATGTTTTATAAAGGCAGTGATACTGCAAGAAAAAGTGTTTCGTAAACTCTTGTACAAAGACAAAACGAGATCACAATTTCTTCTGCAGTTTATGTATAGCCCTGAAACGCTGAACCCAACTCTTGATTTTTCAGGCCAGTAGAGCGAGTCACTGCAACAAGTGCCGTTTGCAGTTCCTCTCTGCCACGGACAGGATGGAGCACAAAACCCACAGCCACAGGACCTTCCGCAAACCCAAGCAGCTGGAGGGGCTCCAACCTGGGACTAAAGTGAGTTGATGAACAGCTTCATTTCACTGATTAGACCTTCTCTTACTTGTGCCACAAAGTGCCGTCATCCACAGAGAAATGTCTTGCCACTTTATCTACACTCTTAGTAGAAAAGGTGCTTTCTGCTATTCCCATAGGAGAACCTTTGAAGAACCTTTTTTGGTTCCATGTAGAATCCTTACAGGGGGTTCAACATGGAACCCAAAATTAGGGTTCTACATGGAACCCAAAAGGGTTCTCCTATGGGGATAGCCGAAAAACCCTTTTGGAACCCTTTTTTCTAAGAGCGTAGAGATTCAGGCAATTTACTTGTTGGACAGAACAACGGTTAACCAAAAAGAAATGCATGTCCTAGATCAAGAAGGAGTTATATTAGTATAGGTATAGTATTCATAAGTAGAATGGGGTTAAACACTGTGTTCTATTCTTGTCTGTGTACTTAGGTGACCATCAGGGCATATTCCCACCACAAGGGACAGTTGCCCAAGAATGTACCTATGGACTATAAGACGACAGGCCCCACTCCTCAGGCGGGCCAGACCTACACCAACATACAACATAAACTACAACATCAGTCCAAACCACCTCCACAAACAACCAGAACCACCATGAGGAAATCCATCAAGCAGTTGGACCTGCTCACCAAGTTTCAGAAACGGAGGTGAGTAATAGTCATATTGTTGTACATGGAGCGACTACAAATCCCAGGACTACAAATCCCAATCATTCATCTCAGACTTAGTTTTTGATTGAGAAGTGTGACAGTAGCGCTAGCTTGCCCTCTGAGAGCATGTATAAACATAATCATCATTTGGTGGGTGTTTGTTATTTTTCACACATGTACAAGTGTGTATTAATACGTGTGTGTGAGTTGGAAATACGTTTTTTTTGCATATCCCAACTCTCCCTGAAACACCCTTGGAGGGTTGGCTCACGGCCAGGGTGATGTATAAACGCATATATTGTGGCTGAAGTGTCTGACCTCTGTGTGACCTCTACAGTGTGTCTCTAGTCAAGCAGCGGTGCATGGAGTGCAGCTCAGACGTACCCAGCTTCCCCGACCACTACCCCACCTTCGTCCACTGTGCTGTGTGCCCCTACAGCACCTGCTGTTCGCGCTCCTACGCAGACCACATGATTACGTGAGTCAAGCTTCAATATAGATAATGTTTTATTAGTCAAAGAAACAATGGTTCATTCATTGATCATAGATGACTTGGACAGTTTGATAGTGTTCATTTCTCTTGTTGCAGAAATCATGCACCACGTATGAAAACCAACCGGGTCCCCCTGCACAAGCGGCCCCCCCCTTGGTAATGGACACCTTTTCTGCTGTGTTTTTGATATTTTTTTGCCTTGCCAGTTACTAGGGACACGTTCCAACCTTCATTCCCTCTGTTCCACACAGCTATTTGAAGCTGCGGTGTGAGCTCTGTGACTTCAGCTCTCAGACAGGGGACCTTATGGCCAAGCACCTGGCCCAGGACCCAAGTCACGGCTCCAGCACCTGTACACCAAACGGTAGGTGTCTTCAAGCTCCCCACAGAACTCCAAACAGATAGCCTTTGCATGTCAGTTTTATCATGGAAGGAGAAAGATGCTTTATATTTGCAGTTTAGAAAATGTTTTGAAATTGCTAGCACAATTTATAAAGTGTATACTACTACGTACAATGCATAAGCATTTAGACATGAACATTTATACACCATTAATCTTATTCATTAAATGTACTATAAAGTAGAACCAGGATGGCAACACCCTAACAAAATGTATCTATTCATGGTGACATTTTGTGCAAAATGTGCCAGCAAAAAAGCCCCATGATTTGACATCTAGTTGTGGTCGGTTGCTGTCGTTATTTGCTTTGTTGTTTAACTTGGCCTGATGCCAAATGTTTTGTTGCACAAGGTGTTGAGCTTATCTCCCCTTGTGAACACTGAAAGACATGGTAGGATTATTGAACAGTGAGACATGGTTCACACCAGATATTGTACAGTGAGACATGGTTCACACCAGATATTGTACAGTGAGACATGGTTCACACCAGATATTGTACAGTGAGACATGGTTCACACCAGATATTGTACAGTGAGACATGGTTCACACTAGATATTGTACAGTGAGAGACATGGTACACACCAGATATTGTACAGTGAGACATGGTTCACACCAGATATTGTACAGTGAGACATGGTTCACACCAGATATTGTACAGTGAGACATGGTTCACACCAGATATTGTACAGTGAGACATGGTTCACACTAGATATTGTACAGTGAGACATGGTTCACACTAGATATTGTACAGTGAGACATGGTTCACACCAGATATTGTACAGTGAGACATGGTTCACACCAGATATTGTACAGTGAGACATGGTTCACACTAGATATTGTACAATGAGACATGGTTCACACCAGATATTGTACAATGAGAGACATGGTTCACACCAGATATTGTACAGTGAGACATGGTTCACACTAGATATTGTACAGTGAGACATGGTTCACACTAGATATTGTACAGTGAGACATGGTTCACACTAGATATTGTACAGTGAGACATGGTTCACACCAGATATTGTACAGTGAGACATGGTTCACACCAGATATTGTACAGTGAGACATGGTTCACACCAGATATTGTACAGTGAGACATGGTTCACACCAGATATTGTACAGTGAGACATGGTTCACACCAGATATTGTACAGTGAGACATGGTTCACACTAGATATTGTACAGTGAGACATGGTTCACACTAGATATTGTACAGTGAGACATGGTTCACACCAGATATTGTACAGTGAGACATGGTTCACACCCGATATTGTACAGTGAGACATGGTTCACACCAGATATTGTACAGTGAGACATGGTTCACACCAGATATTGTACAGTGAGACATGGTTCACACTAGATATTGTACAGTGAGACATGGTTCACACTAGATATTGTACAGTGAGACATGGTTCACACCAGATATTGTACAGTGAGACATGGTTCACACCCGATATTGTACAGTGAGACATGGTTCACACTAGATATTGTACAATGAGACATGGTTCACACCAGATATTGTACAATGAGAGACATGGTTCACACCAGATATTGTACAGTGAGACATGGTTCACACTAGATATTGTACAGTGAGACATGGTTCACACTAGATATTGTACAGTGAGACATGATTCACACCAGATATTGTACAGTGAGACATGGTTCACACCAGATATTGTACAGTGAGACATGGTTCACACCAGATATTGTACAGTGAGACATGGTTCACACTAGATATTGTACAGTGAGACATGGTTCACACTAGATATTGTACAGTGAGACATGGTTCACACCAGATATTGTACAGTGAGACATGGTTCACACCAGATATTGTACAGTGAGACATGGTTCACACCAGATATTGTACAGTGAGACATGGTTCACACCAGATATTGTACAGTGAGACATGGTTCACACCAGATATTGTACAGTGAGACATGGTTCACACCAGATATTGTACAGTGAGACATGGTTCACACTAGATATTGTACAGTGAGACATGGTTCACACTAGATATTGTACAGTGAGACATGGTTCACACCAGATATTGTACAGTGAGACATGGTTCACACCAGATATTGTGGAGTGCCCATAAAATCCCCTCATATAGGACACCAGAGGGGGCCTTCAATCATAAATATTTGTACATCTATATTGGTTAGAACGAGGCCTTATGTTCTGGTCATGCGGTCACACTAAAGCTATTGGCTCTACCTAATGTAAAACTATTTTTACAAACTTGTAAACACAAAAAAAAATGAAATGGTGAGCGTGTGTGTGTGTGTGTGTGTGTGTGTGTGTGTGTGTGTGTGTGTGTGTGTGTGTGTGTGTGTGTGTGTGTGTGTGTGTGTGTGTGTGTGTGTGTGTGTGTGTGTGTGTGTGTGTGTGTGTGTGTGTGTGTGTGTGTGTGTGTGTGTACAAAAAGTAATGTGGAAAAAGATGAACCACACACAACAGGTGTTTGTTACCACACATTCCCCTTCTCTTCATTAATGAGGTCAAAGAACTCTACATGGCTGCATCCCATGTTGCTCGTTCACACACTATCATCAACTAGATTCAGCCACGTGACCATTTGAGTTTTTCTTGAGGGGATGGTCAGGGGGCCAAAACATAATTACAAATCATTTGTAGACTGCAAATTGACCTCAAAGCCCAAACGGATATAATATTTGACTAAAACATCATTTCAAACCTTGCTTACATTTGTATAAGATCACATATCTCTCTATTATGCGTGGGAATACGTTGGAACAGGAAATGTAAATCACCTGGCCCTGATTTGCTGGTGTGTTTACAGTCTTATGTCCAACAAAGAAGGCCTGTGGGCTGCCACTTGTGGAACCCTGCATTACAGGAACTGACAGATTGTTGTACATCAAGACACACTCCAAAGCATGTTTTGTGCCAAAGTAAATAGGAAAATGTGTGGAGTCTAAAAATGACCCAAGTGCAGAGGAGTAATGTCTTACCAAGGAGACAGTCTGCATACCAATCTGTTTTCCTCTGCTGTTTATGTTATTTTCAGACTACTGGCCAGTTGTGAAGGTATTTTTCCCTGTTCTATACACATGGTGTTGTAAAAGTGGACTTGGCTGACATAAGAAATGGCCCAGGGAGTTTATAAAAGAAAAGTTGTCAACTTGGCTCTGTGGAGCAGAATACTAACTGTTGTTCCTGTGATCCCCTTCCCTCCCCCACAGAGTCTCTGGAGTCTGACATTGAGTTCTGCCAAGAGGAGGAGGACAAATCCGGGGGGGGTGTGGAAGTGGGGAGGTCTGAATGGGCGTTAATGGAGAACTGGAGAGAACCTCTGCTGAGAGGCACCAACTCCGCAACCATCCTCGACTTCACAGAGAGCTGCGGTCCTCGCCAGTCCTTAAACAAAAACAGTGACGCTGTCGACTACTTCAACCTGCTCTTCCCGTACTCGCTCATGGAGCTCATCGCCAACGAGACCAACGCCAAGGCCAAGACCTGCCAGTTTCTTGGGCAGCGTGACCCGGACTGGGTCCCTGTTGCTGCTCACGAGATCAAGGGCTTCATAGGTCTCAGTATCCTCATGGGCCTTCAGAGCCTCCCAGAGCCTGCCAACTACTGGTCCTGGCAGCACTACGACAACTGCCACACCTTCTTCAGGGCCATGTCCATCAAGCGCTTCCAGCAGATCTCCAACAACATCTGGATGGGTAGTCTGCTCACCTCCATGGAGGAGGAGGAGGGGGAGGGCAGTGGCAGCGACAGGCTGCGTCTCTTCAGACCTATGCTGAGCATCCTTGGCGACTCCATGTGGGAAGCCTACCAACCCAACCGGTGCCTGGCCATCGACCGGGCCCTGCTGCCCAGCCTGGAGACGGAGGCCGGCCAAGCCAAAGGGAACCCCAAGGCCCAACCAGGGGTGTGGCTGCTGTGTGACTCCAAGTCGGGCTACTGCCACCGACTGCTCATCCACATGGGGAGGGAGAAGGAGAATGAGCTGGGGTTCAGTGTAGTTCCCCCCTTAGTGGAGGGACTCCAGCAGAAACACCACCAGCTCTTCCTGGGTAGCTCACTGGCCTCTGCCCCTCTCATGCAGAAGCTCTTGGACCAGGGCATTTACGCCTCCAGCTCCTTTCCTCCACCAAGCCCCATCCTCCCCAGGGAGCTGTGGGAGCAGGGTAAGCTGGAGAAGCCTGGGGACTTCCTGCAGAGGCAGTTGGGTCCCCTGCTGGCCACCCGCTGGAAAGACACCAAGGAGATGGGCTGCCTGTCCACCAACGCCAGGCCGGGGCAGCCAGACACAGTGTGGAGGAAGTCTCAAACCAAAGTGGGCGAACTCAGCCCCATCGAGCGGCCCTTAGCCTTCCGACTTCTGCAGGAGAATATGCGAGGAGTGGACATCTGCAAACAGCTGCTTGCCTGTAACCCTCTAGGAGGGCTGCCACTAGACAAGCACTGGCGCAGTCTCTTCTGGTTCCTGGTCAACCTGAGCATAGTCAACGCCTTCATAGTGCTGCGGGAGAGCCGCAAAGAGAACCCACCATCATGGGTGCAGGGCGGACTCTTTACCCAGGCAAACTTTCGAAAGCGCTTAGGGCACCAGCTAGCCAAGTGTGCAGAGAGACAAGCACGCATCCACTCTGAGAATAAAGAGGGACTAGCGAGCGTGCGAGAAGTTGCCCTTCAAGGCAATCCAAATAAACTAAGGCACAGATTGGTTAAACTCACCGCCAAGACCAAGAGATGCAAGAACTGCAATCTGAAGAACCTGCGCCATGAGAGCGTGTTTGGATGCATCGTTTGCAAAGCCAACCTGTGCAAGCAGCCCAGCTGCTTCTGGGAGTATCATGGCTTCTCACCCCACCACTCAGGTCAATCATTTATTTGATGTTTTGTAGGTGCACACACAATAATATCATCTCTTGTGATACCAAAACACATACAGTATATAATCAATTCAAGACTAGCTTCATCTCTATGAGTATACAAGCTTCAAAAACATTGTCTGTGACTGCTTGACAGGGGAACTGTGAAAGATGATATTAATAATACATTATGACAGGGAAAACAAAGTCTACATAGTTCAACCTGAAACAGAAATGTTTGTTGTAACACTTACATTTAGCTGCGTGCTCTTTCTTTTCAAATCTAAATATCTTATCCTCTCTCGCTTTTTTTTTTACAGGCTCCCCTAATGTTGGATTCATCATGGAGGACATGAGGTACTTTACGAGACACACTCCTGCCGTTTCACACAATTTACTCCCCCCAAAATATTGTGATTAATTGAGATGTTTTATCTGTCATGCCTCAAATACCACTCATCTTTCTTTCCTGCAGAAACACCACGGGAGCAGACCGCTTTGACGACAGCAGCGAGTGGGGTCCCTTAGGGCCGGAGAGTGACCTGGACGAGGCAATGGCCCCAGTGGAGGACATGGGCTCAGACACAGACAATGAAGAAATGGAGGTTGAAGGTCTTGGCAAGGACGTTGATGAAATTGTTAATGAAGGGGAGTCTAAACAGCAGCCTGCCGTATCTGACCCTCCCGTCACCCCTCCGACAGTACGCCCGGTGGTAAAAGAACGAGAGGACACCCTCTCTGTGCGTCTGCTGAGGATAGTGCTGTTCGCTCTGTGCTGCGGGGAACGTCAAGCCGCCAAGCAGCTATCCACCCAGTCTAATCTCATCCGGACCTGGCTGAAGAACAAGGAGAAGCAGCTGGAACGTGATGGCCGGGGACCCGGCAAGGGAGAGGCGGTGGAGCGCATGGTGGAGTGGGTCATGGCCCAGCGAGAGCAGCAGCTGCCGCTCAACGAGAAGAACCTTTTTCAGAGGGCTTCTGAGATCCACAGCCAGGACGGTCACAGCAGCGCCTTCCGCATCTCTTACGACTGGGCTGTGAGCTTCATGCTGCAACATAGCCTTGGCTGGCAGGCTGTTGGGCGGACTGCCACGGTCAACTGCCGCCTGCCACGCTCCATGGAGGACAACGCTAACTCCTTCACCAAGTTCACCCGCAAGCACATCCAGGCCCACGATCTGCCCCACACAGGCATAGCTGCCATGGACGAGCTGTCTGTCTTTGTAGACATTGAGGCGCTTGCGGATCCAGCCAAAGTGGATAAAGAAGAGGCTCTCCAGCTGGTGGGAACCAGGGAACCTCTGGTCACCATCTATCTTTCAGCGCTGGCCGATGGCACCATGCTACGCACCATGGTCCTAATCAAGGGGCAGCTCCCCAAGATGCAGGGCACAGGCCTCCCAAACTCTGTCCTGCTGGAGGCCAAGGTGGAGGGATTCACCAGGGACGAGGAGTTGGCACTGTGGGAGTCTCGGGTGTGGCGCCAACATATGCTGGACCAGAACAGGAGTACCAAAGGCATGCTGATCCTGGACGGCCACCGTGGACACGTGTCTAAGGACTTCTTGACCACCCTTGGTGCCACTGGCACCCTTCCGGCTGTGGTCCCTGCTGGCTGCACCTGCCGCCTCCAGCCCCTGGAGATGTGCCTGCGGCCCGTGCTGCAGAGCTTCTTGCTGGCCCGCTGGGCCCGGCTGGCTGCCGAGGGTGGGGCAGCAGGGGCCACACACAAAGACCTAGTGCAGCTGCTAGTGGCCTGGCTAGTGGAGGCCTTGTCCTACCTAGAGGAACAGCCTGATCTGCTGCGACAGTCCTTCCACCTTACTGACTTGGTCCCTGGGCAGCGGGACCAGGAAATGACCAAGACTCTGGCAGAGACCCAGTCAGAGCTGATGAGTACTCTCAGAGAGGCCCTGCTAGGTCCTGAGGTTCTGGAACCAGAGTCACCAGCAGAGCTCGAGCAGGAAGACAGCAGGGGTACAGAGGACATGGAGGCTGGAAAAGAGAGGGTAGATGAGAAGCAAGAGACTGGAGAAGAGAGGGTAGATGAGGAGCAAGAGGCTGGAGAAGAGAGGGTAGATGAGAAGCAAGAGGCTAGAGAAGAGAGGGTAGATGAGAAGCAAGAGGCTGGAGAAGAGAGGGTAGATGAGGAGCAAGAGGTTAAAGAAGGGAAGGTAGATGAAGAGCAGCAAAGTGAAGAAGGAACATTAGATGAGAATCACAAGGAACCTATAGAAATGGACACAACAAAGGATAACATCTTGGAAAAGGGAGAAGAGATGGAGCCGCTGCCAGAGAGCCAGGAGGGTCCCATGAGGAGGTCTCCCCCTCTTAGTCCTTCCCTTTCACAAACTCTGAGTTGAATACTTCGGTCCTACTCAAGAACATCTGCCGTGTTGCCTTAGGCCACACAGCCTGTGGGTCTTCTCTGCAAATGGCCACAGAAGATTACAGTGCATACTGTTAAAGTACAATTGGTCAACCTTTGAACCTTTTTTTATGTCATCAGTGTGGGGAAACTGAGTGGGGATCCCTTGTTTGACTTGACAGGTTCTATGTTTTGCTTTAATGAACACTATGACGCACAACAGACTGGATCCAAACTCCATCAACCGTAAGGCATGTTCTTGTGGTGTTAGAAATCAAATCTAAACAGATCATCAACTGAACACAAAACATTTTAAGGTGCTATACTGTACATTAATGCATTCTTAATTCAGTTTGAGAATATTTACTATGCATTGTTTAGTATTTTCTAAAAGTTCAATGCCTTTTTGACAGATTGGTGTTGGTTTACAAATTTGCCCCCAACTTTTTCTTCCTTATCCCTTATTGCACTCAAATGACTTTACATACATTCTTTCCTTACCTTGAAAGTAGCCTAATCTATGGGCTAGAGAGACTCAGCCATATTGCTAGAAGGCTAGTAATGACGACCTACAGCTATATAGAGTATTCTATTTATCTTAAGGACTTATAAACAAATGTGATTTGGGTGAACTACCATGTTCTCTTGCCTGTGTCTGTCAGAGTGTAGTACTGAGGAAGGGTTGACAAGCTTGAGAAATGTTGGGAATGTTGAATTCCTTATGGAGTTACATAATATCGAATGCATTTTGCAGATGTCAAATATGTTCTTTAACAAGTATCTGAACTGTACCTCATTTGTCACAGTCATGGACACACAGAGATGATATTAAATTCATCCTTTCTTTTCTGACTTGTCTTTGGTCTGCTCAATACTTCCAAAGGGACATGGGGGATATTGAAATCGTGACAAGTCCTGAAGATTCTGAATCTCTTGTAAGAAAAACATTTCCTGCATTTGATTAGGCGTGAGAGGCACAATCTGGGATATTTCCTGCAGCTCAGTGGTCATTTTGATTAATGACATAGCCTACCCTTACAATTCTTGATCAAATAGAACTTTAAAAATGTTTTATGGGTTTGTACAATTATCTATCATATCATACGGCCTAATTCAAAATATACGTTTTTAATACTCTACTGTTTCTGTTTTTGATGTCATTTAAGTCTGTAATGTATATCTTCAAAATATGATTAAAAAAGCAGTCAATCTTTTATAGATTAAGTCCTTACATTCATAGCTGCGTCTCATTTGAAATAGGTTGTTTTTGTCTATGGACTGAAACACAATATTGGTAAAACTCCAGATTGTGGCTTTAATCTCACATTCCCTCATGTCGAGTTACGCAAGAGATGACCCCTTGACTAAGTAGGAAGGTAGCATGAGTTTAATAGACCGTATATCTAATCAGTATGGACCATAGGAAATAAACTAAAACAACACTTTAAACTGCATATTTATTTTATAGTGCAGAACATGTTACCTTGCTTTGCGCCAGAAACGTGTCAGCTAAATGTTATGTTGACATCAAAGTCTTATCAAACTATAACAGAGGGCAGGACAATCGCGCGGGGGTATCTCTTCTTTCATATATTAATGGATGAGTTCGTTTGGCATCGCCCTGTGTCCCGGTTGGGTGGGGTTTATATATTTTAGATCATGCCATTGTCTATTGTTCGCAAAACGGAATCTCCACCGCCAGGGCACCGGTCCATGCAAAACGAAATGCACTCAATACTAATTTCTACGTGCAACGTTATGCTGCCATAAACACTCCCCTTTTTCCCCCTCAAGTCATTTACCCTACAAAACCTGCCCAACCATTCCTCCACTCTCATATCAGCTGAAATAATTTATAGAAAGCCCGGATCCTTGTGGATACCTTGGACGAATAAAGTCTGCGGGATGGGTTTGTCCAATCTTCATGCTTTTTCACTCATTTTCGTAGCTTTTAGGAAATCTGTCAAAACACGTTGAAATGGGTAATGACGAAGTTAATGATTGAACGTGGACTAGGACATAATGCTAACCACCTCCATAGTGTCAACTTTTCATTAGTAATTTAACTTAGAGCTGAATGTGTTATTGTGTTTTATAAATGCATATTTGAGTAAGACAACTAATGAAATTTGTCCAAAACGAAAATAAGTGTGAGTAATTGCGCACGTCCGTGCGGCATTTCTTGTTGAAAATGTGTGAATCCGAATTCCATTGCTGAGTAGTCAGTTAGTTTAACCGACAATTACGTATACAAATGTGTTTACATATTGGCACTCGTGCATTGCCTTTAGAAATGCAAAATGACTGGAAGAAATGGAAGTTACAGCGACGTCTCAATTAGATTTAATCATGTAATGTTTCCCTTAAGCTGCTTGCTATGTTTTACTATAGGATACTTTGTCTTTCTCACACCATTTTGAATTAATAAAGTAAAAAGTGTTTTCAGCATGGACCTAAACACCTGGTCACACAATTGCATAGGTTTGGTGGTTTAAATCAGTGGTTCCTAGTACCCCTGGTTGGGAAACACTGGTCTAAATGATGTCGCCACCAGACTGCCTGCTTCACATTGCGTAAGTAGCTGTTTATTCTCGTGTGCAGTGACGGGAAATTGTGGGGGTTGGAGTTTAGTGTGAAAGGTTTCTCGTTCTTGTGCTTGTTGCCTTGTTCATCTTAAATGATCCACTTTATCATGATGCTTCAGCAGAACCACAAACAACCTTCTATGCATTATTACATTTTAATTTCTACAATTAAATGAAAATGTCCTTTTGACAGTTAGACTAGCCTATTTTCATAACAGAGAATTTGGTAGATCCATCAATGATGCAAGAGGCTCATCCACGTTTCTTTGGACCTGCAACAGTCAAACCCATTAAATGAACGGAAGCTGAACTTGTGGGCTTGTGTATCTTAGAAGGAATTGTGTTGGGAAATGTTGGACTGGAGACTAGTTTCCTGGAAGATTGCTTGATAGCTGACACCTGCTGTGGTTTCTCCATGTTTTTTTCTTCACTATTGTTTCTCAGCTGCAACAATGGTTTAGGCCAAAACCATTGTTTGTCATGTGTAAGGAAAAAGGCACAGCTTTGATCATGACAAAAGCAATGGTTTATTCCAAGTAAAGGCAGCACTAAATTATGGCAGGATTTGGTACAATGCCAAAGACAACCAGCACTCTGGATCAGCAGAGTCCTAAGTTCCACAGATATACATAGATATGTCATTATCTCACTTTTAGATTAACTAACTTCTTAGTAATGACTCGGGACGTCGGTTTTGATACGAAAGCTTATTTTAGTAAGAATACTTGTATACGTTACATTTAACAACAATTGTTTTGGTACAGAGCAATGCAGGTAAGATGCTATCGGAAAGTCAGCCACAATCCACTGCACCTGCACATAATTGGCGCGTTCTCTCATTCCTCTCGCAAAGCATTCTGGGACTTGCAGTCAAAAAGCGTAATTCAACACAACCCAATACAATTACATATGCAAATAAATCTAAAGAAATATCTTTAGATACAGCTCAAAGAATAAACTTAAACATTAACTCTGTAACACATTAAAGTTACAACACACTTTGCTTTAGCAACAGTAGCCTTACCATTCATGCTAATGAAGCTTATCTGAAATCTATACAGTCTCTGAACCATTGTTGTCTAGACCCAGTCACCATAAGAGTTTAGGACCCTGAGATGGGCTTTAACCACTGTTCTGTACTCGGCAAACTGGATGCAGTATATCACAGTGCCATCCGTTTTGTTACTAAAGCACCTTATACCACCCACCACTGCGACCTGTATGCTCTAGTCGGCTGGCCCTCGCTACATATTCGTCGCCAGACCCACTGGCCCCAGGTCATCTACAAGTCCATGCTAGGTAAAGCTCTACCTGATCTCAGTTCACTGGTCACGATGGCAACACCCACCCGTAGCACGCGCTCCAGCAGGTGTATCTCACTGATCATCCCTAAAGCCAACACCTCATTTGGCTGCCTTTCGTTCCAGTTCTCTGCTGCCTGTGACTGGAACGTATTGCAAAAATCGCTGAAGTTGGAGACTTTTATCTCCCTCACCAACTTCAAACATCTGCTATCTGAGCAGCTAACCGATCGCTGCAGCTGTACATAGTCTATGGGTAAATAGCCCATCCAATTTACCTACCTCATCCCCATACTGTTTATTTATTTACTTTTCTGCTCTTTTGCACACCAGTATCTCTACCTTTACATGACCATCTGATCATTTATCACTCCAGTGTTAATCTGCTAAATTGTAATTATTCACCTACCTCCTCATGCCTTTTGCACACAATGTATATAGACTCTTTTTTTCCCCCCTTTTTTTTCCTACTGTGTTATTGACTTGTTAATTGTTTACTCCATGTGTAACTCTGTTGTCTGTTCACACTGCTATGCTTTATCTTGGCCAGGTCGCAGTTGTAAATGAGAACTTGTTCTCAACTAGCCTACCTGGTTAAATAAAGGTGGGGGGGGAAAAAAAATCATGCTTACTGACCCAACCCTGTCAGTCTCTTGTGAATCCATATCTGCACTTTTGACTTGAGTGGATTGTTATTATTCTGTAAATCAAGACATATGATTGGGGAGCAGGAACTCTCAGTGGGGTGTTGGCACCGTAGTGGGAATGTCAATTTTTTGTTTTTTTTCTTTTGGTTAAATATTACACACAATTGGCCTAAAAAATAGTTACCACTGTTTATCTGTACATATCTGTATGACCTTGATATATAATATTATGATTCTGATGTATTAATGAACAGAATCTGCACACTGATATACTCAACAGTGCTCTGTTTATTTATTTTGACCCTAGGGTCAAACATTGGCTGGGTAAATAAACAGTGCATTTTTGGGTCCATGTTGTGCAGATTTGATTTGTTCTCTAACATTCACAATCATAACATTGCATTAGATTTTTACAGTAAAAGTGCATTTGTCTACGATTCTGATGGCTGCCAGTAACGGCATCCTTGGGAAAGGAAGACAAAGTGGACAAATGAATGTCTCCTTTCACACACACATTCTGCAACAGTTTTACAACAAAAAGTGTCTACATGACTTACCTGTGATGAAACTTCTAGGTCATTTTAAACATATGCCCAACAACTGTATGACGAATGCATATGACTTATAGGTGTGACAGTTCTGTGGTTACCTGCCATAGATGTTCAGCAGTAATAGTAAACACAGAGATTGCTGTGTGTGGTAGTAAAGTTATTTTGAGCTCTCTATGAAAAAGACAGTTGCTGTTTTTTTTTTTTTTTTTTAAGCAACTAAATGCACAGGCTGTGGACCTGGCTACAAAAGCCCACTGGATGCCATGAAGGGTGAGTGTCATTTTCTGGGAAAGAGAAGCTTAGCTCACCCCATGTGTTTTAGGAGGGATTGACATTAAGGTCTACAGGGCACTTGCCCATTGGACAAGTTGGGACTATTAGTTTAAAAAACATTTTTAATGGTTCCTTGAGTTTGTCAGTTGCATGAAAATATTTACATAAACAAATGCCATAAATTGTCTGTATTTTACTGAAACATTGGGAGGAACCAGACATCAGTTGTAGGCTACTGGAATTCCTTGTGGTTTGATTATTTTCCTTGTTCTTGTGGTCAAGGAAGAGTGAATGACAGTAGTGCCTCCTGAAATGGGGCTCTTGTTTTTGAAGGTCCACGTGAGGAGATTGTGTACCTGCCCTGCATTTATCGCAACACTGGAATCCAAAAACCAGACTACCTTGCCACTGTCGACGTGGACCCCAAGTCTCCTACTTATTGTCAGGTACTGCTGATCTACATCATTTCACACCTGTCTTCATTAGTCACAGTGGTCGGTAGTTTAAATACTGAAGAGATGACAGTATTATACATGACCTTTGACCTTGTGGATTAAAGAGTGACCTGGTAATGTCTGCGCCTACAGGTCATCCACAGACTGCCCATGCCCAACCTGAATGACGAGCTACACCACTCTGGTTGGAACGCCTGCAGCAGCTGTTTTGGCGACTCATCCAAGAAGCGCAACCGACTTATCCTGCCCTCGCTCATCTCCTCCCGGGTCTACATAGTGGACACTGGGACAGACCCCCGCGCTCCACAGATGCACAAGGTAAAGGGTCACCCTTCTACAGCAGTGATACTATAGTACTCAGTGACCATGTTGCACAGCTGTTATGCAACAGACACATAAAATCCAGTCAACACCACAGTCGGACACAACAAATCCAGTCAACACCACACAATGTCATACAAGGAGCTCCAGCACACAACAAATCAAAAACAGACAATTGAATGTACAGATTTGGTCAAGCCTCCTACCCATCTCTCACCAACAGCCCAATATGCATAATTTGTTTTGTAAAGGAAAGTGTCCTTCCCATGCAGGTCGTAATGTGATTTAAACCAAAGGATTGCTTCCTCACAGATTGTGGAGCCCACAGATATCTTCTGGAAGACGGGCCTGGCCAACCCCCACACCACACACTGCCTGGGCAGTGGCCAGATTATGATCAGCAGCATAGGAGATCCATCTGGCAATGGAAAAGGTAGGAGGAGACAACACGCTGCAGTAGGGGGACAGACGGCGTGTTCTGGGGCTGTCCTCAGCCTCATACAATGTATGTGACCTTGAAACACTTTACTTTGTATCATAAGGATAGGGATGAATAAAACACGCCTATATTTAAGCAATAAGGCCCGAGGGGGTGTGGTATATGGCCAATATAACACGGCTAAGGGCTATTCGTAGTCATGACGCAACGTGGAGTGCCTGGATACAGCCCTTAGCCGTGGTATATTGGCCATATACCAAAAACCCCTGAGGTGCCAAATTGCTATTATAAACCGGTTACATACGTAATTAAAACCATACAAATAAATGGTTTGTTATACCCGTGGTATACGGTCTGATATACCATAGCTTTCAGCCAGTCAGCATTTAGGGATAGAACCACCCAGTTTATAATAAGAGACTAAGGCTCTACAATCCACAATGATAAAGAATAGTGGGCGGGGCAAGGGAGAGTCATTTAGGCAAGTTAATATTCATTTGGATTAGATGACTGATGCAGGACGTGTTTCTCTCAGGTGGCTTTATCTTGCTGGATGGTAAAACGTTCGAGGTGGTTGGTAACTGGGAGCTGCCTGGTGAGGCGGCACCTTTTGGTTATGACTTCTGGTACCAGCCCCGACACAACGTCATGATGAGCACCGAATGGGGAGCGCCCAAAGCCCTCGCCTACGGTTTCAGCCTGGAACATGTCAAAGAAGGTGTGTAAATAGAGGTGATACATGTGTTTTGTATTATACTTGTTGAGTAGAGAGAAATGTTTCAATGCTGCTGTTCTGTCTGCAGGTCTCTATGGATCGAAGATCCACGTGTGGGACTGGACCACTCACAAGCGGCTACAGTCCCTGGACCTGGGGGAGGAGGGCGCCATTCCTCTGGAGATCCGCTTCCTCCATGATCCCGCCGCCACGGAGGGCTACGTCGGCTGTGCACTCCAAGGAACCGTCTTCCGTTTCTACAGGACACCAGTGAGCAAAACATTCATGCATAGGAAAAAATAGAATAACATGTCTGATCTCTCTTGCTTTTGTTTTTGGCTGAGTGTCTTACAAAATGGTACTGTCTCAACAGAAAGGAGAATGGGCTGCTGAGAAGGTTATCCACGTCCCCAGTAAGAAAGTGGAGGGATGGGCTTTGCCAGTGATGCCAAGTGAGTGTGTGTGTGTCTGGGAAAATGTTGATGGGAGAGTACTGCAGATTAGGGATACATTTAACACTTCCAGTACATATTGAAGATTTGGAATTGGGTGTAGCTACCCGTTCCATAATCAAATGGAAATGCCAAATGAAATGGGTTTTCCTGAATTTGATGTGTGATCTGTTCGTCTCAGGTCTGATCACAGATATTCTGATCTCCCTGGACGACCGCTTCCTATACTTCAGTAACTGGCTGCATGGAGACATACGACAGTATGACATCACAAACAGGAGGAACCCACGTCTGGCTGGCCAGGTGACATCACAAGTTTACAACATGGCTGATTATTTTAAACCCACCAAAAATGTTTCATCTTACAGGCAATGGTCTTGGACAGAGGTATTAAACCTGACAAGTGCATATGTTCTTTTTTTTATGTGGATACTTAAATTAATCATCTTCATCAGTCTGCCTATGTGATGCGTACCTGTGTAGGGTCGGCAGGGTAGCCTAGTGGTTAGAGCGTTGGACTAGTAACCGGAAGGTTGCAAGTTCAAACCCCCGAGCTGACAAATCTGTCGTTCTGCCCCTGAACAGGCAGTTAACCCACTGTTGGCCGTCATTGAAAATAAGAATTTGTTCTTAACTGACTTGCTGACTTAAATAAAGATAAAATTTAAAAAAAACAAGTGGCCTCCTACATTTTCATGTTGGTCATCTAGCAGACGCTCTTATCCAGAGCGACTTACTCAGTTCATTCAACTTAAGGTAGCTAGGGCTAGGTAGGACAGTCTCCTGAAATTGTTAGTTGTCCACTGACTGTGTTCACGTCTCCCTGTGTATTCAGCTCTTCTTGGGAGGGAGCATCCTAAACGATGGCCCTGTCAAAGTACTGGAGGACCCAGAGAATCAGAGCCAACCACCCCCACGCACAATCAAGGTGTGTAAGAATAACAATCTATGCCCAAACTCACTTCACACACACACACACTAGCAGAATGTCTGCAGTAGGTCAAAAGTAGGTGTTTAGGTTGTTTGTAAGGTGCAGACAACGACTTGTGTGTACATGTGATCCACACCAGGGTAAGAGGATCCCAGGGAGCCCCCAGATGTTGCAGCTCAGTCTGGATGGGAAGAGACTGTACGTCACCACCTCTCTCTACAGTGGCTGGGACAAGCAGTTCTACCCGGAAATGATCAAGTGAGGACCTGTTCACCGGTCTTAGATTTTTCTATTACTCAGTGGTGTAAAGTACTTAAGTAAAAATACTTTAAAGTACTACTTAAGTAGATAGTCTTATGATACTTAAGTATATTTAAAATCGAATACTTTTACTCAAGTAGTATTTTTCTGGGTGACTTTTTTTTTATGAAGCTATCTTTTTACTCAAGTATTACAATTTCCCACCACTTTACATACTTGTGGTCAATGCACACATGTCAGGAACAGGTTTGTTGTAAGCTATCAAAACGTGGATTTGTATGCTATCGCTCTTATAAGTGTTATTCAATATCATGGGCTGCTTCAATAAGATGTTTTGAACACCAATAGCTAGAAACACTATCAAATAGAATACTTGACTCTATTTCTTATTTTCCCTTGTCTGTTTCTCTCTTTGCCTTAGGGAGGGTTCTGTTATGATGCAGATTGACGTGAACACAGCCAATGGTGGCCTCAAGGTGAATGAGAACTTCCTGGTCGACTTTGGGAAAGAGCCCAATGGCCCGGCCTTGGCCCACGAGCTACGATACCCTGGGGGAGACTGCACCTCTGACATCTGGCTGTAAAGTTACGCAGGAGGCCCTAGTTTTCCCCCTCTCATTCCCATCATACTTTACATAGACTTCATGTAACTCATATTAGTTGGGAACGGGTGGGGAAGGAGGCATACCCTCGAGCCTCATGCCCGATAATGCTGCCTATTCATTCTCATGCCCGATAATGCTGCCTATTCATTCTCATGCCCGATAATGGTGCCTATTCATTCCATGCTGCTTTGCTTTAAATGCATAATTGTGCCTTAAGTCATTATCTCATCTATGAACCAAATGTTCTTTGTTACTTCCAATGCCAGTGGTGAAACTGAGGTTTTAAAAAAATAAACAAATTCTAACATATGGAATTCATAGAGTAACATCTGATGGCGACGTACTGTTTTTTAAGAATATGAAGACGTTCTCATTTTTCATCATTCCTTAATGGCCTGAGTGTGTGTGTGTTCAGCAGGGTTGAATGAATCTGTATGTCTGGATTGTTTACTCTTTAATTTAATAGTAAACTAGATGGGTGTAGTGAAACATGTTTTACAGGGTTAGCCATAGTAGTACAGTGCCCCTATAGTAAGTTAGGGTTAAGTGACTTGCTCAAATGCACAACAGATTTTTTGCCTTGTCGGTGCAGGTATTTAAACCAGCAACCTTTCAGTTAGTTACTGGCCCAACGCTCTAACTACTACGCTAACTACATCTAACCACCAGTCTACCAATTCTGCTACATTAATAATGGTTTGCATAATTATTATATAATTCATTTGATTTAAATACTCATTGACAACATGTTCATTTGCAAGATATTAATGGTTTTAAATACATTGAATAAATGTACTGCATATTCCTACATTATTATATAGAATGATAATAATAATTGATCACTGAGTCTCATAGCTATGGTTCATTACACTACATGTCTGGAATGACCTTGAAGCATGACCCTTAAGCAAATCTATCAAAAGCTTTCTCAAGCTTGGGTGAGTCAGTTACACTTCAGATAATATTTGGGCCAGTGGGTATCACTGCAAGGATTTATTTTAAAGGACTTAACATATTGGCAATACTGGTTTGCATTGGAAAATAACTAACTTTTGATGGTGGCCAGGTTGTGACCTGGAGCAAAGATCCTTTGGCTGGCTGGATTTAGTGGCTAGTGAGCCTTATAATTTATACTTGCTCAACAGTGCCTGCTACTGCCCATAGGTGCAGGTGACCTATAAACTTTTCTAAATTTTACACCAGGCATGATTTGGGCAGCTACTTTCCTACATCCCTAAACTGAATCAATCCATACTACTTTCAGATCCAAAGAGGTGGTTAATTAACATCAGAAGTGAGGAAATAAAATGGTCAGATGATGCAAATAGATCATTGCTATCAGCACGGCAATCCTATATTCATGCCAGGCTTGGCCATACGCGTGTGTGTGACAGAGTGGAAATTCCAGAGGGGGGCAAACACTCCACACAAACACACCCAAGATGCACCATGGTCTGGGGCAACAGTACTTCTAGGTCTCAGGAGAGTAGTAGTGATGCACCGCTACATCCCCCTCCTGCATCCACAGCAGCCAGGCAGAGCACAACTGTGTAATCCAAGTCAAAGCACTGTGACAAAGTCGGGAAACCAAGCATACTATTGACCCATAAAAGGCATTTTTATATCTGTGGCAATAGTACTTCTACATCTCTGGAAGCTTCCAGCGATACACTTAGTCATCCGCTATGACACAAGTGTATAGTAATGAAAGGTATATTATCAATACACTGGTAAAGGATAGGCCTATGTCAGTGTAGGCTACTGAGGGGAGGACTGGTCATAATAATGCCTGGAATGGAGCGAATGGAAACCATGTGTTTGATGTTGATCTATTTCCACCTATTATTTTCCAGCCATTACCATATGCCTGTCCTCCCCAATTAAGGTGTCACCAACCTCCTGTCGCCTATGTATAATACACTGGTAGCATAGTGTACCCTACTCTACCCTATTACGCACTTTTGGATGTAGCTGAAATTTTACACGTTCTTCATTCAGCAATTTTCCATGTTTTACAACAATAACACTTATTGTGGAGTAGTTTGTCATAATGGACAAATATATTTTACACAGGCACTAAGCAGGCAGCCCTGGTCTGTCTGTCACCTCTCCAATAAGTTGTTCAGAGAACTCGGCACTTTGAGGGACTGAACGCATTCTAAATGGAGCAGAGATATTGGAGATAAAAAAAACTTAAATAGCTAACCATCCAATACAATTTTAAGGTAGGAGTTATGTTTCTAATTGTTTATAGCACTCAGAGTGGCGTGGCCTTAAAGAAAACGAGGAGTTTGATACGCAAGTTAGCTGGTGTAACGTTAGCTACTTATGTGCTAGCAAGCGAGCGAGCTAATGTTAATCCCTCAGGTTTAGGTTAGCAGCTAGTCGGCTATTAACTTGGTAGCTAGCAATTAGATACAAACACACCCGAGTAAAGAATTTGTCATAATGGTTCATTTAGCTACTATGATAACACCGGTATTTCTTATCGTTTAAGGAAGATATGTAGTTAACGTTAGATGGCTAAATCTGACCAGGAATGAGAAGGAGCTAGCTACTAAACTATAGCTACTAAATTATAGATAATTTAACTAGAATAAATAGTTTACTAATGTTAGCTACCTAGCAAATAACGTTACGCTCTGAGCTAGTCAGCAAGCTCGACAACTAGCTGGCTAGTGAACTGTTAACTAATTACTGACAGTTAGATAGCTACTGTTTGATTGTCTACCTAACGTTACTCGTCTGAAGCGAGTTAGCCATCTCTATCTAACGTTAATGTTCTAGTAAATGTTTTGCCAACGTTATTTGCGAGCAAAGTTAATTGCAACTGCAGCATATTTATAACGTTAACCACACGTGTCAAATGTTTGTATACCTATCTCCATGACACACCCCTTGCCTAGACGGTGTTGGCTGGCTAGACACCTGTATGATTCTGTTTGGACGATTGGATAACGGTGCTAGCTATGCGTAATTCCTTGCCTTGTCCCTGCTTCTTGAAACGGCTAATTCAACAACAACTTGCCGCAGCCAGCTAGCGAAGGGTTAATTTATATTCCATCTGCTGAACACTGTATACAAACCTGACACTTTTGTTCTACACCCACCAAAACTGAGTTTTAATTTTTCAGCATATTGATCAAAGAAAAAGACTGATGGATACTAGCCCAATGAGGAAGTACTTTGCTCCACCACCCACACAAGTCCTATACAGCAGGACCAGTGTTATACTGCACCCATTCTTCTCAAAGATCGAGGCCCTTAGCCCACATTGTTGATTCAACAATGTGAAAAATGTATTGGTTTCATCTTTGTAGTCGTGAAGTTTCTGGTAGATCCCTTATTCACTGTGTTCTACGATGGATGGCTTGTGATGGGGTGCTATTAACCACGTTGAAGATTGACACCTGATGGATAACAGAGGATTCAGAGAGACAACCCTCCCTCTCCCTGCTTTGGGCCTGTAGTGCATGGCACTAGGTAGTGCTGCTGTGGTGCTAATCTGCTCAGTAGAATTAGCAGGTGTGTATGGCCATGTGCGTTACATAGCAGGGCCTGCCGGAAGACAGTGACCTCAGTCAGGCGAACACGTTCATAGACGGACAGACGGCTGGACAGTGACTCATAGAAAAGATCATTGGCCTGCATTTACAGACAGTATGTTAGTTGATGGGAAGACGGACACAGATTGTCAGATCCATTTTACACACTGAGCACTTTGTTCCACTTAGCCCAAACCTGATTCCTGTTCAATGTAAATGCTATATGAAGAATCAAAGGAGCTATGGGCTGTGTTTTGAAGACTTGTGGCCTGTCTAGGGCTGTTGAGGTGACCATATTACCGCCACTCCGACAGTCATGATTCATGACCGCAGTAGAATTCCATGTCACGGTAATCTCCATTTATGCACTCTGGACATGCTTTGATAGTACCCAACTCGCTAACGACCATCAGGTCGCTAACGGCCTGGTATTCAGGGCTCTATTGTCCCTCCAACCACTCTAATATCGATGAAAATGCAGTCAAAACTCACATCAAAAACTTCTCAAAACAGTATAGTGTTTTTTTAAACTAAAACTAAATTAACAAGCCTACAGCCAATGGCATGGCGCATAGCCAGAAAACATGTTCTTCTGAAATGCATTTTCTTCATATCATATTTCTTAAGACCTGCCTAAAATACATAATGGATTCATTGTGATTGTGTATATTAAATAGATTAATTCAACTTTCCAATTTTTTTTTAATGTAGATGTTTCAAAGGCTTTTATGCGGCTTGTATGCGTGGAGGCCTGGATATGCTAAACGTGTTTGTTAATTAACAGTCAATTACCGTGAGACCGGCAGTCTATTGCATGACAATAACCTGCTGACAAAATGTCATGACCTCCACAAACCTAGGTCTGTCACACGTTGAGGGCCAAAACAATGATGAAACCTCTTTCTGTTTCCTACTCTCTCTCTCTCTCTCTCTGTCTCTCTGTCTCTCTGTCTCTCTCTCTCTGTCTCTGTCTGGCCCCAGTGGGAGTGTGGTGAGCGGCCGTGATGGGTGACACGGAGCTGGGTCTGTCTGCTGTACAGCCAGAGGAACTAGAACCGCAGAGCCCCTCCACAGCCTCCTCCTCTCCCTCACTCTCTCTGCCCTCCTCCCCTTCCTCTGGATCCTACCACTATCAGCAGACCACCAGTCCCAGCCCCACTCACAGCGATGGTCCAGCCGCCTCCAGCCCACCCCTGGATGTCATCTCAGAGGGCGTGGGCGAGCTGACCCTGGTCATCGATCCCGAGGTGGCCAAGATGGCCTGCCAGGAGGTGCTGCAGAAGGTGAAGTTTCTCAAAGGCGAAAGTGAGGGGTCAGGTCCTGGGTCTGATGGTGGCAATAGCACAGACCAAACACTGGTCAACGGGACTGTACATACAGAGCCTATCAAGCCCCCAAAAATCCCCGGGGAGGAGGACTCTGAGGCACTGCCTCCAGGCTCGGTGAAAAGCGCGCGGCGGCGCCAGCGCCACAACCCCTCCAAGCAGTCGTGGCTGCTGCGGCTGTTTGAGTCCAAACTCTTTGACGTGTCAATGGCCATCTCCTATCTACACAACTCCAAGGAGCCGGGTGTGCAGGCCTACATCGGCAACCGTCTGTTCAGCTTCCGCCACGAGGAGGTGGACTTCTACCTGCCGCAGCTTCTCAACATGTACATCCACATGGACGAGGACGTGGGAGACGCCATCAAGCCCTACGTGGTGCGTATGTTACCTCCCTGAACTACCTCTGTGGCTAGCTACTCATCAGAGTTAGAAATGTATCCTCTCTATAGCTCATTTCACATCAAATAATTTTTCCACCACAGGTGCACCGCTGCCGTCAGAGTATCTCCTTCTCGCTGCAGTGCGCCTGGCTGCTGGGCGCCTACTCCTCCGACATGCACATCTCCACACAGCGACACTCGCGCGGCACCAAGCTACGCAAACTCATCTTCTCCGACGAACTCAAACCAGCTGCAGTCCGTGCCCGCCAGCCACTGACGTTGGCCCCTTTCTGCCCACTTCCGACCGCTGCACCATCCCTGCACGGGCACGGCTTGGGCGGAGAGCACGGTCTGTCGCCTACTAAGCGCACGCATCAGCGCTCCAAGTCGGACGCCACGGTCAGCATCAGCCTGAGCAGCAACCTGAAGAGGACAGCGAGCAACCCCAAGGTGGAGAGCAACCAGGACGAGGTGTGCACTGGGAGTATATACATATTTTGTTTTCCACTAAGTCACTTTGTTTCTCTGTATCTTGGCAGGTGTCTCACAAAGTGGGATAGCTAACTTTGGAAGCAACTGCTTGGTGTCCAATGGGGGGGCATTATACAAGAACATAAAGAGGTTCATAGTCCAGCACTCTTAATCTGTAGCTGTTATCACCAGTTGTCTGAAAAATAGTCCCAGAGATAACATGCTATTGGGGTTTGGGGTCAGTGGAATGCACATATTCCAGACAGAGCAGGGAATAATACTTCCTCTTCTGTCTCTGTATAGAAGGTGTCATGGTAATGTAACTCACACGTGGTCCCATGTAGCTCAGTTGGTAGAGCATGGCCAGGGTTATGGGTTCTGTTCCCACGTGGTCCCATGTAGCTCAGTTGGTAGAGCATGACCAGGGTTATGGGTTCCGTTCCCACGTGGTCCCATGTAGCTCAGTTGGTAGAGCATGGCCAGGGTTATGGGTTCCGTTCCCACTTGGGACCATGTAGCTCAGTTGGTAGAGCATGGCCAGGGTTATGGGTTCCATTCCCACATGGTCCCATGTAGCTCAGTTGGTAGAGCATGGCCAGGGTTATGGGTTCCGTTCCCACTTGGGACCATGTAGCTCAGTTGGTAGAGCATGGCCAGGGTTATGGGTTCCATTCCCACATGGTCCCATGTAGCTCAGTTGGTAGAGCATGGCCAGGGTTATGGGTTCCGTTCCCACTTGGGACCATGTAGCTCAGTTGGTAGAGCATGGCCAGGGTTATGGGTTCCGTTCCCACTTGGGACCATGTAGCTCAGTTGGTAGAGCATGGCCAGGGTTATGGGTTCCATTCCCATGTTGGACCTGTACAAATAAAGTATAAAAATGTGTGCTCTCATTACTGTAAGTTGCTCTGGATAAGAGCGTCTGCTAAATGACTCAAATATAAAAATGTTGAAGAGAGGATCTTTGACCAATTGAGCTCTGTATGTGTGTGTCTGTGCGTGCATGTGTATATGTGACTACCACACCAAACTTAATCAGCAGTTCAGTTTCAAGCTCAGTGATTTCCCTCTGGTCACTTCCTCCTTTCTCTCTTAGCTCCCTCTTCGGTTTACGATGGCATCATGACACCCTGACAATGTTTTACAAACATGGAGACAGTGTTACTGTAGGGTCACAGTGCTTCTAGAAACACCATGCCCAGAGGTCTCTATTGAGGTCTGGTGATATCTTGGAGAAACTAGTTCGCTATGGCGACTGACCATGTGGCAACATCATCAGTACTCGGCTATTAACCTGGTAGCTATTGGATACAAAAACACCAGAGTAAAGAATTTGTCATAATGGTTAATTTAGCTACGCTGATAAGACCGGTAGTTCTTGTCGTCATCGTTGAAGGAAGATGGGTAGCTAATGTTTACATGCACACAATAGTACAATTATTGTAAATAATCAGATTATTATTATAGTAGTTCGATTTAAACATTTACATGCTTCGCAAGAAGAAGGATTCCCCTACCAGTTTACATGGACACATCTGAAATCAGGCTACCTGATGGGACTTTGATAATCACCAGTCAAAATAAACGTTTGTGAATTATATTTGAGTCTGAGTTTGGACATAAAAGTTTGAATGTGAACTATTTCTAAGATGCACACTTTCAGTTTTTCTGAACTAATTTCACTGGCGCTAAAGGAGGAAGCTTGCGCTGCTCGTGCTCAGTAACACTGCTACAACTCTGATTAAGGTATTTGCATGTCCTAGTCATTTGAAAGATTGCTCAGAAAACCAGCTGTTTTAATTGGTGCTTACTTTGATTATGACCGTGCGCCGATTGAGATATGCAGAGTAACGTGTTTACATGACTCCTGCCGTGCTTGGCCTACTGCCATAATCAGTTTACCATCTAATTATTAGTGTGCATGTAAAGGTACTCAGTCATCACCACTACAGGGTGCTCAGGGACTGTCCCTGAAATGGCAGAGCTGTCATTATGTAAAAGGAAGTGCCCTCCTGATTTGGGTGATAATCTAGGATTATGCAGTTTTCTCAGGCATGAACGGGTCTATTATCAAACATTTCAACACTTTTAGTTGTTTAGTTGTTGGATACACAATTGAAAATCAAATCTCAATTGCAAAGTCTCTTCATGAGTCACTGATACACCAGTTCAGTTCCTTTAGTCATCGATGAGTCATTGACACAACTTCCTTTATCATTGTTGTTATAGAGGTAACCCAAACCACAACCTCCCCACTCTCTTATTGAGACTCCACTATAGAGACATACTGCCCCATTATGGCACCAGGTCAGAATCAATTCCAGGCCAATTTCAGGAAGGGAATTTAAATATACTGTTATGTGATGTGCCAACTTCATGTCATCGTGCAGCAGAAAATGCTGTCTCAGTCTCACGTGACCTTCTGCAAAGGCTTGTAAAACACATGGTGTGAACAAAGACTGCTGTTGCACCATCACTGTTACACTGGGAGGAGAGTTCAAGGTGTCTAGTGATTGTGTGGAACCTTCAGAAAATATTCACACCCTTTGACTTTTTCCACATTTTGTTGTGTTACAAGAATTTGCCCCAAACCTAATGCTTTGTATTCAGGACAAGTTAATTTCTTTGCTACATGTTTTGTAGTTTTACTTTAGTGCCTTACTGCAAACAGGTTGCATGTTTTGGAATATTTTTTTTATTCTGTACAGGCTTCTTTTCAGTCTGTTATTTAGGTTAGTATTGTGGAGTAACTATGTTTTTGATCCGTCCTCAGTTCTCTCCTATCACAGCCATTAAACTCTTAACTGTTTTAAAATCACCATTGGCCTCATGGGGAAATCCCTGAGCCGTTTCCTTCCTTTCCGGCAACTGAGTCAGGAAGGACGCCTGTATCTTTGTAGTGACTGGGTGTATTGATACACCATCCAAAGTGTAATTAATAACTTCACCATGCTCAAAGGAATATTCAATGTCTGCTTTAAATTGTTTTGTACCTGTCTACCAATGGGTGCCTTTGCGAGGCATTGAAAAACCTCCCTGGTCTTTGTGGTTGAATCTGTGTTTGAAATGTGCTGCTCGACGGAGTGACCTTATGGATAATTGTATGTGTGGGGTACAGAGATGAGGTAGTCATTCAGAAATCATGTTAAACACTATTATTACACACAGAGCAACGTATTATGTGACTTGTTCAGCACATTTGTACTCCTGAATTGATTTAGGCTTGCCATAACAAAGGGATTGAATATTCGACCTATTGACTCAAGTCATTTCAGCTAATTTCTCATTAATTTGTACACATTTCTAAAAACACAATTCCACTTTGACATTATGAGGTATTGTGTGTAGGCTAGTGACCCAAAATAATAATAAATTCAGGCTGTAATACAACAAAATGCTGTGAAAAGTCAAGGGGGGTGAATACTTTCTGAAGGCCTGTATCTAGTTTGGACTCTTCCCACCATCATTCCTCCTCCCCCTGATTA
Organism: Oncorhynchus mykiss; assembly: GCF_057628025.1. Classification (NCBI taxonomy): domain Eukaryota; kingdom Metazoa; phylum Chordata; class Actinopteri; order Salmoniformes; family Salmonidae; genus Oncorhynchus; species Oncorhynchus mykiss. Next base: position 16,238,199 of record NC_143024.1, read on the forward strand.
ATGTGTAGTGAGACAGTCTGTTGTGAGTAACCATTCATAAACACTGGATGTCACTAGACTTTCATAAAGGAAGCTTTTCTCTGCTCATCTCTCTCTTAATGTTTTCCTTGTCCTTGCTTCCCCATGCTCTATAGACATAGATCTCATGTCTCTATTTCCTCTATTCTATTCCCCATGCTCTATAGACATAGCTCTCATGTCTCTATTTCCTCTATTCTATTCCCCATGCTCTGTGACCTTTAGTATCATGTGAGAGTGTTAGTAGTAGTTCACCCAGATAACCGGGATCATTGTAGAGCTGCAGATTTGTTGTCACTCCTCACAACAAGACCCTGGAATACACAGGCACACAAATCAGCCTCTTCCCATTCACTGGGGGCATACAGTCTGATACTACCTAATTATGATTCTTGTTGTTGGTATAAACATTTTAAAAATAAGAATTTTTACTTTCTTTCCCTCCACCCCCCTTTCCTTTCCTTACTTTGTACTTTAACCTCTCACCTTTCCCAGGATCTGAGCTCCAGCTCTGAAAGTCTTAATTGTTAGACTAAGACTGGTACAGTAAGTTAACGGCCTCCATCACCACAGACTTCTGTGGTGCATTCTGGGATGATGGCTGCCTGTCTCCATTGGCAGCCGGGTTGTAGACTACTCTCTGTCTGCGAAGTGAGGAGTTGTAAGCATGTATCTCAATATGTAACGTTGGGCTCCAGAGATAAATAGCCTTCAGGGGTCAGGTCAGGTCATTGGTGGCAGCAGTGGGATCTGTTCGTCATTGTTTTTTGGGGTCATGTTTCAGTTGTGTATCTATGGTTGTTACGGGTGCAGATTGTGATACATGCTTATAAACCTCCACTCTATTGCTTTAATTTTCTATTTTTACAAAATATGTTTGTATATATTTTGGGGCTTTGTGTAAACTTGGACTTCTTTAAACCACTGCTGCAATAATTTAGCCTCAAATGAATGATTTGCCAATGGTTTCAAGTTCTGGTCTTTCATGTTTCAACTAGTCTTATCTTCTGACATTTGTGTCAAGTTGGTTGCTGAAGGGTTTCGGCTTTTTAAAAGGCTATTTTAAGACTACAGGCGATTATACACATTTGCTCACTTGAATCAGCTGCAATAATGGGCCTTGACTTCTGAATCATTTCAAACTAACTTGACACAAATGGACCAGTGGCTCATGGCTGTATATCTAAGTTGCTGTTGTAATTTGACAAGGGAGTGGTGCTCCCTGTTCTCTGGGGGTCAACACGAGAAGGTGTGTTGTTGTAGAGAGTATTTGGTTCCAACACAACACTGAACTTTTCTTACAAATCACTATTACTCCAAAGGTCATTATGTTCATACATCTGATTTACTCTTGCCATGTTTCCTCCTCCTCTGTAGCCGGCGCGTCTGGCACCGCAGAGAGAGTTCATCAAGTCCCTGATGGGTATTGGGAAGCGGCTGGCCACGCTGCCCACTAAGGAGCAGAAGACGTCCCGGCTCATCTCGGAGCTTTCGCTGCTCAACCACAAGCTGCCCGCCCGCGTCTGGCTGCCCACCGCCGCCTTCGACCACCACGTGGTGCGCGTCCCTCACACACAGGCTGTGGTGCTCAACTCCAAAGACAAGGTGGGGGGGAGATCACACACACACACAGTGTAGAATGAGACGACGCACCAACACAAACATGTAAACAATCACCTCTACCTGGTCAGGCGCCGTACCTCATCTATGTGGAGGTTCTGGAGTGTGAGGACTTTGAGACGTCCAACGTTCCGGTGCGGATCTCCGAGACCAGGATCCGCAGCACGCGCTCAGTGGAGAACCTTCCGGACTGCGGCATCACGGCAGATCAGCGAGCCGGGGGCTTCTCAACGGTTCACAACTACGATGAGGATAACGAAGCCTGGTCTGTGGACGACATCGGGGATCTGCAGGTGGAGGTAGGGGTCAGGAGCCCACCTACCCTTATCAGGTAGCGAAGGAGTGTGGGCTGTGTACTCACCCTCTCCCCCGTTCTTTCCCCTCCTCTGTTATCCCAGCTCCCAGAGTTCCACACCAACAGCTGTGACAACATCTCCCAGTTCTCAGTGGACAGCATCACCAGCCTGGACAGCAAGGAGCCCATCTTCATCGCTGCTGGAGACATCAGGTACAGAGGAATAGCTGGGAGAGCGCTAGCTTGGGTGGTATAATGTAGTCTTTCAAACTGTGATGTATATGATGCTTCTTCAGTAGTGACGGTGAATGTGTGTGTTTCCCCCACTACACAGGCGGCGTCTCTCAGAGCAGCTAGCTCACACACCCACCACATTCAAACGGGACCCAGAGGACCCTTCAGCAGTGGCCCTCAAGGAGCCGTGGCAGGAGAAGGTTCAGTGCGTACTCAATCCCCACAGTGGACCGTGGAGGTGTTGCATGCCTTGATGGTAACCTCAAGGCTAGAGGAAAGGTTTGAGCTTTGCTAATTGTATGTGCCTGTACTTGTTGTGTTGTTCTGAATAGGCGGATAAGGGAGGGCTCCCCATATGGACACATCCCTACCTGGAGGTTGTTGTCAGTCATCGTCAAGTGTGGCGACGACCTTCGGCAAGAGCTCCTGGCCTCTCAAGTGCTGCAGCAGCTCCAGGTCATTCTTAATGGAGACTCTCTAGCTCCACATACACAGCAAGGATGAACCTCTCTTTCCACATATACACACCCAGCATTTACATGACAGTATAATCTCCTGTATATACTTTATCTGGACTAATTATGTACCACTCAGATCATCTGGGAACAGGAGCGCGTGCCTATCTGGATCAAACCCTACAAGATCCTGGTGATCTCCTCTGACAGCGGCATGATTGAACCCATAGTCAACGCAGTGTCCATCCACCAGGTGAGTGGACTCAGAAAGGCTCCAACAAAAACAAACATTACTATTAGTAGTATTTAACGTTACTACCTTTGCCCCTCAGCCAGCTAGATCAATACCTTTTCTCCCAGATATTAGGCTTCTAGCGGCACACGGCAGGTAGTCTAGTGGCTAGGATGTTAGAGCATTGGGCCAGTAACCGAAAGTCACTAGTTTGAATCCCCAAGCTGAAAAATCTCGATGTGCCCATGAGCAAGGCACTTAACCCTAATTGCTCCTGGGTCACCGTTGATAATGCCCTGACCGTGACCCCACTATCCGAGAGTGTCTCAGGGGGAGTTGGGATATGTATAAATAAAAAATGACATTTTCAATTCACACATGTATATAATACACACTTGTACATGTGTGAAGTAGGGCAAATATATGCACCCACCAAATGATTATTAAATATGTCCTACAAACTTCAATGAGTTGGTCTGTCTGATGGGATCTGCCCCGGGCTGTGTCATGACTGGACCACCTATTAAGATGGGCCTTTTGTTAAGTAGAAAAGGGGTTACATGATCTGAAAGGGAGACTGGAGTGGGACTTCCATGTTAAAGTTCTCTGATATCCCTCCGCCAGGTGAAGAAACAGAGCCAGATGTCTCTGCTGGACTACTTCCTGCAGGAACACGGTACCCACACCACCGAGGCTTTTCTCACGGCCCAGCGCAACTTTGTCCAGAGCTGTGCAGGCTACTGTCTCATCTGCTACCTGCTGCAGGTCAAAGACAGGTCAGACACACCCACTACTTCCTCTCATTCACTCCTATATCCTCTCTCTCTCTCTCTCTCTCTCTCTCATCACTTACATTTTGTTCTCATCTCTCCTCCCTGTCATCTCTCTCTCTCATCACTTACATTTTGTTCTCATCTCTCTCTCATCACTTACATTTTGTTCTCATCTCTCTCTCATCACTTACATTTTGTTCTCATCTCTCTCTCTCATTACTTACATTCTGTTCACTCTCTTATTTTCCCTCTTTCTTTCTGACCTTTTCTGTTCTCTCATCTCTCTCCGCCCTGTCATCTCTCTCTGCCCTGTCATCTCTCCAGACACAATGGCAACATCCTGTTGGACGCTGAGGGCCACATCATCCACATAGACTTTGGCTTCATTCTGTCCAGCTCGCCCCGCAACCTGGGCTTCGAGACCTCTGCTTTCAAGCTCACCAACGAGTTTGTAGACGTGAGTTAATTGACAGGAACGCTAATGCAACGTTCTTATTCAGATTTGCACTCTGTTGAACCAGGAGTAAAGCAGAGGTTTGAAACACTTTGCCATCTTCAACAAAGCTAATTGACTAATACAACACTTTCTTGTGACTGTCTCTCTAGGTGATGGAGACATGTTTAATTACTATAAGATGCTCTGTCTCTCTCTAGGTGATGGAGACATGTTTAATTACTATAAGATGCTCTGTCTCTCTAGGTGATGGGAGGTCTGGATGGAGACATGTTTAATTACTATAAGATGCTCTGTCTCTCTCTAGGTGATGGAGACATGTTTAATTACTATAAGATGCTCTGTCTCTCTCTAGGTGATGAGACATGTTTAATTACTATAAGATGCTCTGTCTCTCTCTAGGTGATGAGACATGTTTAATTACTATAAGATGCTCTGTCTCTCTCTAGGTGATGGGAGGTCTGGATGGAGACATGTTTAATTACTATAAGATGCTCTGTCTCTCTCTAGGTGATGGGAGGTCTGGATGGAGACATGTTTAATTACTATAAGATGCTCTGTCTCTCTCTAGGTGATGGGAGGTCTGGATGGAGACATGTTTAATTACTATAAGATGCTCTGTCTCTCTCTAGGTGATGAGACATGTTTAATTACTATAAGATGCTCTGTCTCTCTCTAGGTGATGGGAGGTCTGGATGGAGACATGTTTAATTACTATAAGATGCTCTGTCTCTCTCTAGGTGATGGGAGGTCTGGATGGAGACATGTTTAATTACTATAAGATGCTCTGTCTCTCTCTAGGTGATGAGACATGTTTAATTACTATAAGATGCTCTGTCTCTCTCTAGGTGATGGGAGGTCTGGATGGAGACATGTTTAATTACTATAAGATGCTCTGTCTCTCTCTAGGTGATGGGAGGTCTGGATGGAGACATGTTTAATTACTATAAGATGCTCATGCTGCAGGGCCTGATAGCAGCACGTAAACACATGGACAAAGTCATCCAGATAGTGGAGATCATGCAGCAAGGTAATTACTCTTCATACTTACCTTGTCCTAACCCACAACTGTGTATCAGTCATGACATGTCTCTCTGGTCCTAGTCTGTATTGTAGTCATGTTCGCTTTAGTTAGTCCTGTAAAGTAGCTTTAACATTAAGGAAAGTGCTTTATGGAGAAGTACACTTGGTTGTTATGTGTAACAAACTGTACTACAGTGTACTTCCTCAGTGTCCCTCTCTTCTCCCTACCAGGCTCCCAGCTGCCCTGCTTCCACGGCTCCAGCACCATCCGGACCCTAAAGGAGCGTTTCCACATGAGCCTGACGGAGGAACAGCTGCAGGTCCTGGTGGAGCAGATGGTGGACGGATCCATGCGCTCCATCACCACCAAGCTCTATGACGGCTTCCAGTACCTCACCAACGGCATCATGTGAACGTGTGTGTGTGTGTGTGTGCGTATGTACAGGACGTGTGTATGGAAAGGATACATGAGTGTGTGTGTGTTTCTAAATGTGCAGTGGACATACATGGACTGGACTGGAGAGGCCGCACCACGGGCAGAGACCACTCCCCCTACAAGTCCCCATACCTCTACAGACAGAATACATTCATAATTTATAGTTGTGTTTCTAACACCACCTCAACCTTGGACTGATGTCTTTCCTCACAGGATTTACACAGGAGATTGGAGAGGTTTCAGCTGTGGTTTTCATATTTTCCTGCATCTTTATTCATGTCTCTCTGTTTCTCTGTCTGTTTTACCCCCTTATATCTTTCCATGTGCTTTGTTTTCTCCAATAGGAATGTGTTCTGTTTCTCCCCGTCTCTGCAGTGTGTAATGGTACAGTTTCCCTGTGCCTCAGATATACATGACACTCACCAGCCCTTTAAATCAATCTGTCTCACCCCAGTGTGTGATGGTGTTCAGTCTCCATATTGACCATCTCATTCCAAACTCTCTTATAGTGGCTTTCTCTACACTTTCTCAGTCATGGAATGAACACTTAGTGAAATGCTTAGGAACCAGCTCAGTTTCCATTGTCTTTGGACTGCCATACTCATGACTGTTCTTGGTTGTTGAGGAGTGACATTGTTTGCTAGATGCACATAGTTCCCTCAAAATATGATCTGACAATAGTGGGTTGGAATGAGGTAGCGCCACGCTACCGATGTATCTTCTATCAACCTAATTTCTTCTGTAAGCTTTTGTGCATCACTTTGTATGAAGGGACATGACTCAACTGTGAAGACTTGTATTTCTACCTGGTATAATTTTGGAGGAAGAAGAAGAGCCTACTGCTGTCTGTATTGAGCCACAAGAAACTGGTACTTGTGGGGAGGGTCTGAGTAGACAAAAGGAGAGCAAAGCAGTTTTACAAGAACCAATGTGACTGAAGTACCTCAGAAGAACCCAGTATTTCACAAAAGCAGCAAAGGCTTTGAACATTGAGGAAAATAGTCAATTCACGAATGGTTGAATTAAAGTGTTACTTCAACATTTCTAAATCAGAATGCTTTTGGATGGAGGTTGATAAAGATGGGGTCTATGAACTGTATGGCTGATTTCCTGTGTTTTAGGGCAGGATAGAGATGATTTATGTCCATCCACCACTCTACATTCATCTCAATAGAATCTGGATTCTCACCCCTATTCCAGATGTCTGAATATGTAAGGGCAAACCAATTACAAGCTAGAATCCTAATTAAATGTATTTCTCCCAATAGTTTTTCTACTACCTTTAGTGTTTTTGTCAAACCTTTTTATTTCTTTATGAACTGTTATTTAATGGACCAGCTGTTATGATCACGTGACCTCCCTTAACTTGTACATTTTTCTTTGTAATAAATTTAATTTGTCTGTCAGGCTGTTGAAAATGAAATTTTTACCTGTCTGGATATTTCAATACGTTACTATCTACTACAACTACTACTTTACGCCATTGTACTTGGGTGATAGGCTTTAAAAAACACCATAATGCCAACTGCAGAGGTATTCCCTTACCTGTCCACACTTCCGCTATTAAGCAAATGTTTAAATTACTTACAAACTGACCCCACCTCCTTAGAAGAAGTCAGGCTAGGCTATTCAATCAACGTTGAAGCACCGGTGAAAGTTTTTACATTGATAGAAAACAGCATATAATACCGACAATTAAATGAACCCTCTTTAGATTTATAAGTATGATATTACGTTTGAGTTTCACCTGAGCTCGTGACACTCCTTGCTTCGCTCCTCAAACTTTCCGTGTAAGTTGGATTTCTCAATCAGGAAGTAATATCAAGTTAAAATGGTAAGTAACCTATACTTTTTCTCAATCACCAACTACACACCGAAAATAATTTAAACATCATTCATCGAATGTTTAGCCTACTCGTGAAGTTCTCCCGACTGGAGAATATTTCCTTGAGCCAACAAGTCCGATTGCCTAGTGTTTGTGATACAGAAACCTGGTGGATGACAAGGATTGTCGACAAATATCCTTGGATGTCTGATCGGAGCTTGAAAAGGCGCTGTCCGTTCTTTGATTCATAAATCACTAACTTTAAACAACTGGCACTGTTGGATCTACACGATGCAAATATTAGTAAGTCTGCGCATTTTTCTTTTGCACAGACTTCCTTGTCGTGAACAGGTAGACAATGTCTACATTTGATTCAATCAGTAGACTATTGCCTCAAATGTCCCAGTACTCCTTGAACTCCTTTCCAATAACTGAAAAGTATGGACAGGTTTTCACCTTTAGTGCTGCTTCCACCTGTCAAGTCATGATCAGTGGTGCTAGGTTATAGGAAAGGGGGCTATAGTATATAATAACATTGGAATAGGCACAACGTTTAGGCCTACCCACAGATGGAAACACACGACTAGCCTGGGCATACACTTTTCCCAGAGGTCATTGCATGCACACCTAAATAACAGCCTAGGCATACCCGTAGTCTACTACACATAGCCACAGAGAGTAGGGGTGCTGAGGGTTCTGCAGCACCCACTGAAAAATCACAATAAATAATGGTTTCTTTATTTTTTCTTCTCTCTCACAAAAGTAGTGCGCTGGGCCTTTAATAATCCTGCATTAGTGGACCAATTAGAGCATGCAAAACATTGTTTTCTCTGCTGCCACCCTGTCCACCTCCACAAACAATACCCCCAACTCCCAATTACTTCCCGTGGCTATGCTACTATAGTAAATGTTTTGCCTCTAAATGTTACTGCACTCAGCTAGCAAAATTGTTTCCCTGTCAAACTGCAGGTGAAGCTGATTCAAATGAATCAACCAGGAGCAACGTGTCTGGGCAGGGTTATCCCCATTGAACAGGCCCTAGGAGGGAAATGGAATGTAGACAAATCAGGATAGGAAGATTTGAGGTCCACGGGGGACAGACCCCTGTGATGTCATGCATACAAAATTATACCTGGTCATAACTTTGGGATTCAACATCGGGACTCTGTATTGGTTGGACACATTCAGAAGGACAACGTGACAGAATATTCTTCCTCTCCCGATCTAGTTTTTATCAGTACTGATCAAGTTAGAGAAAAGGGGAACAAACCACTGCTGGTATTCACCCTGTGACCTGTTTGGTTCCTTGTTAGACATTCCACAGACGCATGACTGTTCTACGAGAACTGGACTGTCTGTTGCAATACTCAAACCATCTGTCTGTCATGGTGATTCATGACTGATAAATCACAAGGTATTTCTCTCGTGGCATTGCCTCTTCTTGCCCATCTGACCATCAGTGAATGAACAAAGAAACAACAGCCTACAGTCTACGGTCTACAGCCTACAGCCTATAGCCTACGGTCTACGGCCTACAGTCTACGGCCTACAGCCTATAGCCTACAGTCTACGGCCTACAGCCTATGGCCTACAGCCTACAGTCTACGGTCTACAGCCTACAGCCTATAGCCTACGGTCTACAGCCTACAGTCTACAGCCTACAGCCTATAGCCTACGGTCTACGGCCTACAGTCTACGGCCTACAGCCTATGGCCTACAGCCTACGGTCTACAGCCTACAGCCTACGGTCTACGGCCTACAGTCTACGGCCTACAGCCTATGGTCTACAGCCTACGGCCTACGGTCTACAGCCTACAGCCTACACACTATATTGCTGCTTAGCCTTTCTGTTTCTTTTATATGCAGAGTTTCTCATTCAGCACCTTGTATAATGTGATGTGTGTTTGACAACTACTTTACACCACTGAATTGACGAGGGTATTTCAATCATAAACGTTTGTCTCTTGGTCTTGGTAGGCCGTCATTGTCATTAAGAATTTGTTATGAAGTGACTTGCCTAGTTAAATCAAGTTTAAATAATACATAAATGATAGTGTTCTGATTCATCCTGGCAGGCACACAGCTATATTATGACATCACCTCACCAACTTCTGGTCAATATGGCAATATTCAAGGTTATTTTGGTAAGAGTGAGTACATTCACGTCAACGGTTGAGACATTTCTGTAGCTGTTTGAGTAGGATCATAGTTTTCATCCTCTTTTGAAATAGAGGCTGCTGTTATTGTGTAATACATGTGTTATGGTGGGAACATCTTTATGGTCGTGTGGTGAGTATGAAGACTGTGTTTCTTTACTTTATGGTCATAACACATTCAGCTTATTTGTGGCAGGCACAGTCTAACAAGCACAGTCTAACAAGCACAGTCTAACAAGCACAGTCTAACAAGCACAGTCTAACAAGCACAGTCTAAAAAGTGTATTGATTGCTACTTTTATGTAATTTATTGTGTACAAGGTTGGTGACCACTGGTGTTCACTGTGCGGACATTACTATTTGCACCACACAAACTGTTGTACATTTCCAGAACTCCACAATGCGATCTTGAAGAGCTCACAGCCTCTTGTGTAAAGTAGTTGGTATGTCAGATTCCGGCATATTCAGTTTCCCTGCTACCAGCCCATCACTGATCTTTCCAACTCCCACTCCTCAGTCAGTTAATGAGGACATATGAGTGTTCCTTAATGGATGAGGAGAGGAGTTGAAATGGAAAGAGAGCAAATTTGAATTTGCACAGACTGGTTGCAATAAGTTTCTATCTCCCTCTCTTTCTGTCTGTTTCTCTGTCTCAGGGGAGTAAGGAGCGCTACCACTGGCAGACCCAGAATGTTAAGATCAGCGGGGTGGATGACATGGTCCTGCTCTCCAAGATCAACGAGGAAGCCATCACTGACAACCTCAAGAAGAGATACATGGACGACTACATCTTTGTATCCTTCAGCTTCAACTTAGTAGTAGAACCAGGACACGCACTGCTATATGTGGCAAATACACTGAGGCTTTGCTGTGCTTTGTAGATGTACATACACCGTGGTCTCTCTGTCACACACACACACACACGCACGCCCTATGGACCTACACACCTGTGTGATCACTTCACCCACATCAGCCTGTTATGAGATTAACCTTAATAACATACTTTAAAAAGTGTAGAGCAACATGGAAGGGTAATATGTTTGTGTCTCAACCACCATATTTACAGTACACCATGTAGCGTTAGGGACTAACACTGTGATCACAGCTACCCACGTCAGCGTTGTTGTGGTCCCTGGCGGTGGTGTCTTCTAGATGGATATTCAAGTTCTTCTTAACATGTCTTCCTCAGACCTACATAGGGTCGGTGCTGATCTCTGTCAACCCCTTTAAACAGCTGCCCTACTTCACCGACAGAGAGGTGGAGCTCTACCAGGGAGCTGTGAGTAATAGACACACTACTAAAGCCACTGGGCTTGCTGCTGGCTGGCTGCACCTACCTACCTACCTACCAGTTTCAGGATTTGTTTGCATCTCTCGATCTAGACGGAGAAACTGCAGTGTATAAAATGGTGCTTATTAATAAGTGATGCAAAGTGTGCCCTCCCACATTCCCACTATCATGTAAATGATCTGTTCAATGCCATTAAGTTGTCCATTGTTTACCTGACCTCATAATCACAGAGTTAATGAATAACCCCAAGGCTTCCTGTTTCTCAGTTGCCTCCTTCATTTCTTTGGTTTCACTCGGGTCTGAGGGACCAGTAGACACTCCATTAACCACTTCCGTTACAAATATGTGACAATGTATTCTACTGCAGAAGTTTTTGTAAATGCCTTTTTTTAAGTAAATGTAAGTAAGTAAGAAGCGTCATCATGTAAGTAAGAAGCGTCATCATGTAAGTAAGAAGCGTCATCATGTCAGTAAGAAGCGTCATCATGTCAGTAAGAAGCGTCATAATGTAAGTAAGAAGCGTCATAATGTAAGTAAGAAGCGTCATAATGTAAGTAAGAAGCGTCATAATGTAAGTAAGAAGCGTCATAATGTAAGTAAGAAGCGTCATCATGTAAGTAAGAAGCGTCATCATGTAAGTAAGAAGCGTCATCATGTAAGTAAGAAGCGTCATAATGTAAGTAAGAAGCGTCATCATGTAAGTAAGAAGCGTCATCATGTAAGTAAGAAGCGTCATCATGTAAGTAAGAAGCGTCATCATGTAAGTAAGAAGTGTCATCATGTAAGTAAGAAGCGTCATCATGTAAGTAAGAAGTGTCATCATGTAAGTAAGAAGTGTCATCATGTAAGTAAGAAGCGTCATAATGTAAGTAAGAAGCGTCATCATGTCAGTAAGAAGCGTCATAATGTAAGTAAGAAGCGTCATCATGTAAGTAAGAAGCGTCATCATGTAAGTAAGAAGCGTCATAATGTAAGTAAGAAGCGTCATAATGTAAGTAAGAAGCGTCATAATGTAAGTAAGAAGCGTCATAATGTAAGTAAGAAGCGTCATAATGTAAGTAAGAAGCGTCATAATGTCAGTAAGAAGCGTCATAATGTAAGTAAGAAGCGTCATCATGTAAGTAAGAAGCGTCATCATGTCAGTAAGAAGCGTCATAATGTAAGTAAGAAGCGTCATCATGTCAGTAAGAAGCGTCATAATGTCAGTAAGAAGCGTCATCATGTAAGTAAGAAGCGTCATCATGTAAGTAAGAAGCGTCATCATGTCAGTAAGAAGCGTCATAATGTCAGTAAGAAGCGTCATAATGTCAGTAAGAAGCGTCATCATGTAAGTAAGAAGCGTCATCATGTAAGTAAGAAGCGTCATCATGTAAGTAAGAAGCGTCATCATGTCAGTAAGAAGCGTCATAATGTAAGTAAGAAGCGTCATCATGTAAGTAAGAAGCGTCATCATGTCAGTAAGAAGCGTCATCATGTCAGTAAGAAGCGTCATCATGTAAGTAAGAAGCGTCATCATGTAAGTAAGAAGCGTCATCTATTGTGAATGCTGTTTACCGAGCTGACAAAATAAAATACATGTTGAAAGTAAACTGCTGGATGTTTGATAGCAAGTCACCTAGGGCTTGTAGAAGACACTCATATATATATATATATATATATATATATATATATATATATATATATATTTTTTTTTCTTCGAATTAGTAATTTAGCAGGTGCTCTTATCCAGAGTGACTTACAGGAACAAATAGGGTTAAGTGCCTTGGTCAAGGGCACATCGACAGATTGTCGGCGTGGGGATTCGAACCAGCGATCTTTTGATTATTGGCCCAATGCTCTTAACCGCTATGCTTTCTCTTCCTTTTCCAGGCCCAGTATGAAAACCCCCCTCACATCTATGCCCTGGCTGACAACATGTACCGCAACATGATGATCGACTGTGAGAACCAGTGTGTCATCATCAGGTCTGACCAATCATCTCACTCCTAGAGATCAAACTTTATACTTCTTGTAACCTGAACTGTCACATAAACCATGCATTCTGTCAATGGGATACCATCACAATGAGTTAGGGTGTTTCCCAAAGCTTTCCGTTGTCTTTGCAGTGGGGAGAGTGGAGCAGGAAAGACTGTAGCAGCTAAATACATAATGGGTTACATCTCCAAGGTGTCGGGCGGAGGTCCCAAAGTCCAGGTATAGGGGATACATTTGACTAATGCTCCCTTCCATTCTCTCATTTCGTCTTCTCAGACACATATTAGTGGGTTCATCTGTTCTCCTTTCTTCTTCTTCTTCACAGCACGTAAAAGACATCATCCTCCAATCCAACCCTCTCCTGGAGGCCTTTGGGAATGCCAAGACTGTGCGCAACAATAACTCTAGTCGCTTTGTGAGTAGAACCGGGAATCTGGGAATACCGATAGAATGGATAAGGAATTAGGGGTGCATTTCATTCCAAAATGTTGTGGCCTTCTGCCATTCACTCCCATTGGCAGAGCTGATGGGACCAGATAGGTGAAGCAATAGGGAGGATTGTAGGTGGAGCTTTGTTGTTGCATTCCTGGTTTAGGCCTTATCTGGACAAGGAACCTTAATCACTGTCTGTTTTTACCACAGGGGAAGTACTTTGAGATCCAGTTCAGCCGTGGAGGAGAGCCAGACGGAGGGAAGATCTCCAACTTCCTGTTGGAGAAGTCCAGGGTGGTGTCACAGAACCAGGGAGAGAGGAACTTCCACATCTACTACCAGGTGGGACAGAATAACAATAACTAATTATGGAGAGAATTCCGTCACTTAATTAACCTTTGACCTAATGACCTCTGACCCTTAGCTCCTGGGGGGCGCCACTAAAGAGATGAGGGAGAACCTTGGTGTCACCACACCTGACTACTACCTCTACCTGAACCAGTCTGGCACCTACACCGTGGAGGATGTCAACGATAAGAAGGAATTCTCTGACACCATGGTGAGCTCTCTCTCTCTCTTTCTCTCTTTCTCTCTTTTTCACGTGTATAGAGAGGCAGTTTGTCTTCATTGTGTGTCTGTGTTTTAGGAGGCCATGTCAGTGGTGGGCCTGTCTGTAGATGATCAGGACATGGTGATGCAGATCGTAGCAGGTATCCTGCATCTGGGTAACATCACCTTCAGAGAGGAGGGAAACTACGCTGTGGTGGAGAGTGAGGACTGTGAGTTACATACACACACACACAATCCCAAACCAACCCCTATCCTATACCCTCTTTGCACTTGTGATCTCTCTCGCTGTCCTATATCACTTCCCCTCCTCCATGTTCCGGCAGTCCTGGCGTTCCCGGCCTACCTGTTGGGTATCTCCCAGGAGGGTCTGAAAAACAAGCTGACCAGCCGGATCATGGACAGCAAGTGGGGAGGCAAGACGGAGAGCATCGCTGTCACTCTGAACACAGAGCAGGCCTCCTTCACACGGGACGCCCTCTCCAAAGCCCTCTACTCACGCCTGTTTGACTTTCTTGTGGATGTAAGTGTCCATTTTAATTTCAGAAGGAACCTGTCAGTGAGGTTCCGTTTATCCTCATCAATTTGCTCACCTACAGTATATTTTGACTGATTAACTAGTAGAGGGAACATTTAACAGCAAAGCATGGCCATGTTCACGATCACTACAAAGAGGCATCTCTCTTATCGGAACATGTATTGGACTTGCTGTCTGAATCCTTGTCCAGTTGTTTGTCTTTTGACTGCTGGGTTGGGAGCCACACAAGACAGAACACGTCTAGAGATGGGAACAGCAGGGAGGCAGCACAGCTTATACATGTTCTGTCCTGTTGTCTCACAAGAGGTTTACTGCAGTACTGTTGCTATGACCATGACACCTTATTTTATTGTAGTACTGTATGATGAAAATATAGACTAGCAATTCAACTTCTTCATAGATTCCTTTCTTCTCTCCACTCCCCCAGTCTATCAACAAAGCCATACAGAAAGACCACGAGGAATTCAACATTGGGGTGCTGGACATCTATGGCTTTGAAATCTTCCAGGTGGATATTTCTGTGCTTCCTCATACAGGAGTTCCTCTTCTTCTATTGGACTAGGCTTCATTTCCTTTAACACTGTATACATAAAGATTTCTACCTATAGGCTGTTAGACCATATCATTTAGTTGAAGATCACATGTGTCCTGCACACCTAATCACATGTGACCTGTACACCCAATCACATAATCACATATGTCCTGTACACCTAATCACATGTGTCCTAACAACATCCTGCACACCTAATCACATGTGTCCTGCACACCTAATCACACGTGTCCTGCACACCTAATCACACGTGTCCTGCACACCTAATCACATGTGTCCTGCACACCTAATCACATGTGTCCTGCACACCTAATCACACGTGTCCTGCACACCTAATCACACGTGTCCTGCACACCTAATCACACGTGACCTGCACACCTAATCACACGTGACCTGCACACCTAATCACACGTGACCTGCACACCTAATCACACGTGACCTGCACACCTAATCACACGTGACCTGCACACCTAATCACACGTGACCTGCACACCTAATCACACGTGACCTGCACACCTAATCACACGTGTCCTGCACACCTAATCACACGTGACCTGCACACCTAATCACACGTGACCTGCACACCTAATCACACGTGACCTGCACACCTAATCACACGTGTCCTGCACACCTAATCACACGTGTCCTGCACACCTAATTGCCACCTCCAGTTACGTTGAATTGTTACTGCTTTTTATTCATACAAAATCGTTAACTTTACGTATGCTCTCTGTTGTGGGAATGACCACCAGGGACACCTGAAGTCAACCTTAAATGAATGATTCTTTATTATCATCCAGCTGGAGAGGTTCCAACAAATAAATGCACCAAGTATTGTGTCTGCCGGGGCAGTCCCGTTGGGTCTCTTATATACTGCTTACACAGTCACCTTATATTTGCATGATTTAGCTCATTTATTATTCATTCATCATTAACTTTTGGTTCATGCTTGTGACCGACCAATACCTCACAAGGCTTCTTCTCTCCAAGCTGACACCTTGAAACTGAGATATTCCTTTCTCAAAACAAGGTTGTGGGCGTACTGCCACATTGCTTATACTGATAGTGAGGATTCCTCCCAGGCATGATCCACCAGTAACTTGCATCAACCCAGTCGAATTGGTTATTAGAAAAGCACAAACATAACATTTTCCTTCACATCTCTATTTAACACTAATAGAAAAACGGCTTTGAGCAGTTCTGCATCAACTTTGTGAATGAGAAGCTGCAGCAGATTTTCATTGAGCTCACGTTAAAAGCTGAGCAGGTAAGTTATAACTCTACATTACCTGTTTCACTCTTTCGTCTTGTGATAGGTCTACATTACTTTGGCCTGTTTTCCCAGATACTGACGTTGTTTCTTGTAGGAGGAATATGTGCAGGAAGGGATCAAGTGGACGCCGATCGAGTACTTTAACAACAAAATCGTGTGTGACCTCATTGAGTCCAAACTTGTGAGTGATCATATTTGGCCATTGCTGTAGTGCTGAAGTTGACCGGCCATTTTGCCTGTAATTCAGGTGAACTAGTTACAGTACCAGTAGATGTTGTGTGTGGTACAGTTCTTGATATACCCTGTTCTTATTACCCAGAACCCCCCAGGCATCATGAGTATCTTGGACGATGTGTGTGCCACCATGCATGCTAAGGGGGAGGGTGCAGACCAGACCCTGATCCAGAAGCTACAAGCGGGAATCAGCTCCCATGAGCACTTCAACAGCTGGAATAAAGGCTTCATAGTGCACCACTACGCTGGCAAGGTACGGACACCATACAGTACAACACTATGGGCCTTTTACAATGCATCTTCATCGCAACCTGATCCAACATTCCAAAGATTACAGCTCTTTGATTTAATTTGGTACATTGGCCCCTGGTGGGGGTTTGAAGAACATGGAGCCCACATATCCTAAATATCCAAATGTGTTAGAGGGAAAATGCTGAAATGAAAGACTGATAGCTTCTCTCTCTCTCTCTCTCTCTCTCAGGTGTCCTATGATGTCAGTGGCTTCTGTGAGAGGAACAGAGATGTGCTCTTCAACGACATCATTGAGCTGATGCAGAGCAGTGAATTGTAAGTGTAGTGAGACGTGTTATAATAGGTATACTATATGATAATTACATAGTCTGCCACTGACCAGCCTCTCTCTCTCTCTGTCTGTCTGTGTTTGGGCAGTGCCTTCATAAAAACCCTTTTCCCAGAAAACCTAGAGGCAGAGAAAAAGGGCCGTCCTACCACCGCCAGTAGCAAGATCAAGGTAAGGATCTGACACGGTTGTGTGCTACTATAATCTCTGTAAACCCAGAACAAAGTCTCACGTAATTGGTCAGCTGCTTGATTAAGTTCTGGGTCCATACGTGTGAAGAGAAGAGATGGTAGAACGAGCAGCAGAACAGGAACGAGGAGCGGAACCCTCTGTCTACGGGCCAAATGTCCCCTCCCAAAATTCGAAAGATGTTAACACCTGCGAAATCGTGATTTGTCCAAATAACCAGTGAGGAAAGACCCACACACTGTAAGCACTGCTGCTCATTATCCCACCCATCCCATTCCTTCCCCACAGATACTACCATACCAGTTATGTTTATGTAGATCTGTCCACTAAGTATTATTGTTGCTATGGAAACAGACATGCCAGTCCAATCTCCCACCCCCCTGTCTTCCATAACATCCCGGCCACGGGTCACTGTATGTGTTATTGTACGGGGATATATTTTCTTCCATCAGTCTGTTTACTACTCTGAGCGCCTGGTCTGTGCTACCAAGCTGTGATTGAACCTCCATGTCCTTCAGAAACAAGCCAACAACCTGGTCCAGACCCTGATGAAGTGCACCCCCCACTACATCCGCTGTATCAAGCCCAACGAGACCAAGAAGCCTCGGGACTGGGAGGACACTCGGGCCAAACACCAGGTGGAGTACCTGGGCCTGCGGGAGAACATTCGTGTGCGCCGCGCCGGGTACGCATTCCGCCGAGCCTTCGCCAAGTTCCTGCAGAGGTGAGCCCTAAGGTCATAGGGGTCAGGGGTCCAAGAGATGGATTTCCATGCTTGCTTCACAGATTTCAAACATCAGTACAAATGTATTGTTCATGTTGTTTTAATCAGCGTTTGGCTTGATCTGAATGAATTCCACCCAATACTTTGTTTCCATCTATTTAAAAAATGTATGCATGACTTGAGGACATTCTGCCAGTCCAGTAAAATGGCTTTGTGTGGTCCTACAGGTACGCCATCCTGACCAGGGAGACATGGCCCCGGTGGACAGGGGAGGAGAGGAAGGGGGTTCTGCACCTCCTCCACTCTGTCAACATGGACCAGGACCAGTACCAGCTGGGAAAGACTAAGATCTTCATCAAGGCCCCAGAATCAGTACGTCTTTCTCTCGTTACCTAGAAAACCTCTATACTGACACATAACAGTCTGGTTCTTCTTACTATAAAGATGATCATTTATAGAAGTATTGTGAAATATGTTTCTGTAGTTGTTCTTGCTGGAGGAGATGAGGGAAAGGAAATATAACGGATATGCTCGGGCCATCCAGAAGGCCTGGCGCAAACACATCGCCGTCCGCAAGTACGTCAAGATGAGAGAGGAAGGTAAGGTATGGTTTCTCTCTGTGGGAATCAGCTTTTTGCCATGTACAGTCAGTACTGTATAACAGTGCACTATATCTACTGTATATGTTAAGCCCTGTATCCTATCAGGTCAGTACTGTATCACACTGTGTCCTGTCAGTTCAGTACTGTGTCACACTGTAGTGTCCTGTCAGTTCAGTACAGTGTCACACTGTAGTGTCCTGTCAGTTCAGTACTGTGTCACACTGTAGTGTCCTGTCAGTTCAGTACTGTGTCACACTGTAGTGTCCTGTCAGTTCAGTACTGTGTCCTGTCAGTTCAGCACTGTGTCACACTGTGTCGTGTCCTGTCTATTCAGTACTGTCACACTGTGTCCTGTCAGTTCAGTACTGTGTCACACTGTAGTGTCCTGTCAGTTCAGTACTGTGTCCTGTCAGTTCAGCACTGTGTCACACTGTGTCATGTCCTGTCAGTTCAGTACTGTGTCACACTGTGTCCTGTCAGTTCAGTACTGTGTCACACTGTGTCCTGTCAGTTCAGTACTGTGTCCTGTCAGTTCAG
The DNA here is from genome assembly GCF_057628025.1 of Oncorhynchus mykiss. Classification (NCBI taxonomy): domain Eukaryota; kingdom Metazoa; phylum Chordata; class Actinopteri; order Salmoniformes; family Salmonidae; genus Oncorhynchus; species Oncorhynchus mykiss. The sequence goes on from NC_143024.1 coordinate 16,257,211, forward strand.
CACTGTGTCACACTGTGTCGTGTCCTGTCTATTCAGTACTGTATCACACTGTGTCGTGTCAGTTCAGTACTGTGTCACACTGTGTCCTGTCAGTTCAGTACTGTGTCACACTGTAGTGTCCTGTCAGTTCAGTACTGTGTCCTGTCAGTTCAGCACTGTGTCACACTGTGTCATGTCCTGTCAGTTCAGTACTGTGTCACACTGTGTCCTGTCAGTTCAGTACTGTGTCACACTGTAGTGTCCTGTCAGTTCAGTACTGTGTCCTGTCAGTTCAGCACTGTGTCACACTGTGTCGTGTCCTGTCTATTCAGTACTGTATCACACTGTGTCGTGTCAGTTCAGTACTGTGTCACACTGTGTCGTGTCAGTTCAGTACTGTATCACACTGTGTCGTGTCCTGTAGCCTCAGACATCCTACTGAATAAGAAGGAGAGGAGGAGGAACAGCCTCAACAGGAACTTTGTGGGCGACTACATCGGCACCGACAACCACCCCGAGATCCGGCAGTTCGTGGGCCGCCGGGAGAAGATCGATTTTGCAGATGTGGTTGCCAAATATGACCGCAGGTTTAGGGTAAGAGTCAAGTATGACCACAGTAATAAACCAACATTAACATTGTCACAGAACGCATAATGCTATTGTTATTCATGTTAAATAGACAAGACAGTGTTTCTACTCCCTCAACGGTTTGGTGGATAGTGCCAATGCTTGTCTGCTCAATGAACCCCCTATATATTGTGGTTCCTGGTCAGTAAGCCTATAATAGCAACAAGTTATATAATATCCCTCTCTCCATCTTGCAGACTGTGAAGCGTGACCTCATCCTGACCCCTAAGTTCCTGTATCTGATTGGTCGGGAGAAGGTGAAGCAGGGACCAGATAAGGGACAGATCCACGAGGTTCTGAAGAGACAGATAGAAGTGGAGAAGATTCAGTCAGTCTCTCTCAGGTGCCGGTTTAGATACTCTGGAAGTGTTATACCAGTTGATGGTCATGATGCACAGTAGTAGAAATGGGCGTTTCATTGAAAAGATGTCTCCTTTCCTCCCTCAGCACCCTGCAGGATGACTTCTTCATCATCCACGAGGAGCATTACGACAGTGTCCTTCAGTGCATCTTCAAGACGGAGTTCCTCAGTCTGCTCTACAAACGTTATGATGAGAAGACCCAGAGGAAGCTACCGCTCAAGTTCAACAACCTGTCAGTCAGTCTTTACTCTGAGCTTAGCCTTAGACCAATCAGTGGGGTCTTACTGTTAAACAGTTGAAACCATAACAGTAGTTTTCTATAAAAAGCTGAGGGATGGGGCTGGAGAAATAAAACCACTCTCTCATAGACCGATATGGATGCAAGGACTGATCATCCATGATATCATGAAGATAGCTTTAACCATGTTTTGAGGCTATACAGTTTTACATTTACTTTGTATACAAACATTGGAGTAAAGTAAGCCTATACTTTGGGTTCTGACTGAAGTGTATTGATTTATCAGCAACTTAAATGACTAAAACCACATATAAAGTATGTATAAAAGATGATGGAGCTGTATCTTTATAAGATCATGTACAACCACCAAAATGAAAACTAGACAGTCAGGGAGAATCTAAAATTCCAAAGATGTCATGGCATGGGTCTCGCTGTGATATTATAATGTTTGAGTCAGAACATGGCATGGGTCTCGCTGTGATGTTATAATGTTTGAGTCAGAACATGGCATGGGTCTCGCTGTGCTGTTATAATGTTTGTGTCACCCAGATAGCATAAGAACATGGCATAAGCCCTGGCAAAATGTGGAGAATTGTACCAAATTTGCTTTAAAACAGCAAGACCTGCGGCCAAGTTGGGGGCCTTTAAACATTTTGGCGGGAGACGCCAAGCTAAATTATTATATTCTTAGAGAATCAATTAAATCATTAATTTATAAGTCCAAAAAGGGATGTTGCAACTGCTGATTTCCCCTTAAAACATACCAGTGTCATGCTTTACGTCAACGATCATGAATAATCTCAAAGATACATAGCGCAAAAGTTATCCAGTTTGAGTCTTTTAAGCCATATCTTAACCCATTGCGCTTCTCTCTCCCCTCTCCGTTCCTCGTTTAGACTGGAGTTTAAGGTGAAGAAGGGAGGTTGGGGGCCGTTCTCTGCTGCTGGCTCCAGGCAGATCCAGTTCCAGGCGGGCCAAGGAGAAGAGGCGGTTGTGAAGCCCAGCAGCAAGGTCCTCATAGTCACCATCGGACCCGGGCTCCCAAAGAACTCCAGTGAGTCCAAGCACTTTGAATGGAGACTTCTATTAGTAGGCCTAATCTGAGTCTGCAACCGTCCCATAGCATTTCAGACACATCACACCTTTTTGTCATTTGTTCCCCAGGACCGACCCGCAGGGACAACAGGAAAAGTCGCTACATGGGAAACCAGACTCCAGGCTCAGGACAGCAGTCACAAGGTGAGAGAACTAGATATCTGAGCCTCTCCAATGATGGCACTCATTTCACTTTTGACCTGACTCAACATCTCCCTCATCTGTCTCAGGCGCCCCCAGGGGCAGAGGCCGAGGTGGGGGTGGTGGTCAGCGGGGTGGTGGTCAGCGGGGTGGGCCACCCTCGTCCAGGGTCTCTCTGCTCCGCCGGCAGTCCAGTATGGAGCAGCCTACACTACCCCGACAACAGAGGTCCCGGCAGACTAACAACCACTCCAACAACCAGAGCCAGGCAGACACCGCTTTCATGAACGTGCCTGACCAGGGAGTGGCTGGGTGAGTTCTCAGGTCCTGTTTGAATACTTGTTAGGTTGTTAAAATTGATATTCTTCCTGTTGTTGCTGGTGTTAAAAAAAAAAACTAAAATGGTATTATATACTGTAAACCAAGAAAGGCACTTTTTCTAAATCTCTCTTTCTCTCCTCCCAATTTCGCTCAGTGTTCATCGTAGACGCTCGAAGGAGGTCAAGCCTTCCCCAGGAGCGGGCCGCCCCAAGCCTGCCCCCAAGCCCAAGCCTCGCTCCCCTGAATGCCGAGCGCTGTATGCTTACGACGCCCAGGACACTGATGAGCTGAGCTTCAACGCGGAGGATGTCATTGAAATCCTCACTGAAGGTACTAAACTCTTACAGTAGATCATCTCTGAAGTTATATTTATATAAACTGAGTATATTAATTACAATAGTATAAAACTGCTATTAGTCATATACTATAAGTACTGCTACATATTATATACTGCTATTATTGTAGCATTATTAAAGGTATACTATAACCACATGTTCAACTGTGATGCAGTCTTCCTGTGCTTCACCTGTAATTCCCTCTGAGGATAGAAAAGGGCTATATAGTCTATAATGGCTAGATTGACCGTTTTCTCACCCATCCTCCCTCCAGATCCATCAGGCTGGTGGTACGGTCGTCTTCGCGGGAGGGAAGGCATGTTTCCTGGGAATTATGTAAAGAAGATTTAGGCTGGAGCGATGAGGGACTTGTCTAAAGGTAGAAGATCTAGACTGGATCAAGGGACATAAGATCTAGATTGGAGCGATGAGGGACTTGTCCAATGAGAGAAGATCTAGACTAGAGCGATGAGTGACATGTCCAATGAGAGAAGATCTAGACTGGAGCGATGAGGGACATGTCCAATGAGAGAAGATCTAGACTGGAGCGATGAGGGACATGTCCAATGAGAGAAGATCTAGACTGGAGCGATGAGGGACATGTCCAATGAGATTAAGGAGTCAGGTGGCAACAGTAGAATTACAACCATACCAAGTGCATTACTACAGAGACAAAACAAAAAAGCATAATTAAAGCATTTCTCCATACCATCTCTCTTTGGAGTCCGAGACAAGGGAATGCGATGATTTTTGCCAAAGATGGTTTGACGTGCAAATACTACTAATTTTTATCAATGGATTTTATCTATTGTTTTAGCATGTGTTAGCTTTTTTTAAAGACTGAACAAATAGACGTTTTGTTTTATCCTGCATCTTTTTATAGCCATTTACCTCGAGTGTTCAAATAAATCTTAGTTTTATTTGCTCTTTCACGTTTGTTTAATACATAGGACCAAATGTCCATAATAATCTCAGTTCAGGTGGAGTTGGGATAGAATGGGTAATTACAAAACATTTTTGACAAGATATATATTGTAAAATATATATTAGTTGTGTATTTTATGTGATTATCCATGTCTTAGGTAGATATTTCACAATTCTATATTAGTGAAGATTTGTAAGGCTGAGTTTACACAGGCAGCCCAATTCTGATGTTTTATCCAATTATCGGCAAAAGGGCTGGTCTGATTGGCCAGAAGACCAATTAATGGGAAAATAATTAGAATTGGGCTGCCTGTGTAAACCCAGCCTTACCGATCTTCACTGATATAGAATTGTGAAATATCTACCTAAGATGATGATGAACCATATAAGACATTAACAGAGCCTACCATTTCCCATGTTTTATAATAGGCTACATGGTACATGTTATTACCCAGCGATAGTCTGTTAAAAAAGACAGTTGATTGTTTGTCGACAGTTGACATAAAAATTAAAAGAATTGTAAACCATCAAATATTGAGGGGTTGTTTCTTTGGGGGGAGGGGGGTCACCAAAGATTGTCCCATGACACTCTTTTTACAGCCTATGGACACTGGTCATGTCTAGAAGGGATGGCACTGATGTCAAAGTGACTATTGAGTTGCATCAGGATAATTTTAGCTCACCCTAACCCTTTTTATAACCTTAACCTATTCTCCTAAACTAACTGCGTAAGTTGTCCTAACCTGTTGAGTAAGTTATCCTAACCTGGTACTAAAAGTCACTTCTGGCATGAGCGGCATCCCATCACAAACCTCTCGACACTACTTACCATGTTTTTTTACAACTAACTATATTACCACAGATAGAACAACGAGACAGATATTTCACTGGGTGTTTAAATGTGAAGCATCCGCTTGGCGTTTCCAATCACTACCAATGAAACATTTGATCTCAATACAGTTTTCTGTTCCCAAAACTGGAATATGTTATGAACAGAGTGGACTAGGGTTTGTAGACTTTACCCTTTGCAAAAGTTATTGCACACGCGCACTTCAGAGTAGGCGTTCCCTGGCGGAAATATGAAGATAACGCTAGAACGGGCCAATAGGATCCCGCAAGCTCGTATTTGGCTCTGCCCCTTCTTGCTTGGTCTGCCCACTATGGCCCATTTGTTCCCATTGGAAACGAGAGGCTGTGGTCTATCTTGGTTTAGTTAGAAAAATCTTTGCTACAACCAGTCTCTTTGAAACTACCAGTTTGTAAACCAATATTTGATACTACACTACCCATAATACTACGTCCCGTCTTTGAACGTCACGTCAGCCCAAGACGAGTCACGCACGACTCTTGGGCATTAACATTTCAAACTTACAGTGCAGTCTTTTTATTCCTGAGACGTGCAGATACAGTTAACGTTACCTATATGCAACAAAGACAACTAGAACACTCTAATTTCAAACTGTCTTTACGTAGTGCATCCGATAACCATGGATATATTTTTAAAAAGCTGTCGCAATGAACTGAAGGTAGGAACATCGACGGTTTCTGGTGGTCGCGCCGTTTGCTTGCTTTATCCATTTTCAATGTTTAGTTTGTCTTTACGGCTAACGTTAGCTAGTTATGTAGTCTTCTAAATAACTTCGGCGTGTACATTTGATGAACAAATGAAATTAGTGGGGTTTTCAGAGATATCAGGAGAAAGCTAGCTAGACATTAAATTCCGAATAGATCAAGTCGAAAGACTTGTCATTGAAAAACAGTAGGGCAATGTGACAGCAGCCTGCCGCATGGTCCCGGTGTTGCTTGTGGGCTCGCGCATCAAATTAGATCAGACAGACAGTTGTCACCGTACACTAACTACATTTGAACTGTACTGTACATAGACTGTAATTACAGCTAGCTAGTTGGCTAGCCAGGCAAATTGAGCATTGTCACGTGATCACATTGTGTTAAATGTAACTCATACACTGCTTCATTATGTTGCATGATATATTGCATTAATATATTTCAGTGATATTCAAACAAATATAATTGTTCAATTGTAATGGGCCATGAAAGTACATTTCTTGTAGGGTCAGCTGCCTGTCAGGTGCCTGTCAGGTGTCAATATGCCCACGTGCATTTTTTTTGCTTTGCATGTCTGCCACACTTACAGTTACACGATGGCTTTAATTTCAGGGTCTTGATGTCATGCTCTTGACCTTAAGTGAAAAGAGCACTGTTTGGGTTCAAAACAAGCCCTATCAAGATTAGTGAGATCAGATGGTGTTTATAGCGCCTCAGAGCATCACACCTTATTTACTCGGTGTTCAGTGAGGGGGAAGAGAAGTCAGCACCAACACAGATGTACTATCCAGTGTGTACATGGGGAGGCTGGGTTGAGAGAGAAGTCTAATGGGAACTGAAAGACAGGTGAGGTGCATTTCAATAGTTAACAGTGGCTTCCACTCCTTCTGCATCAATCTGAAAACATAACGGATAGATGAGACTGGGTTATACCGTGGATAGATGAGACTGGGTTATACCGTGGATAGATGAGACTGGGTTGTACCGTGGATAGATGAGACTGGGTTGTACCGTGGATAGATGAGACTGGGTTGTACCGTGGATAGATGAGACTGGGTTGTACCGTGGATAGATAGTCGGCTCGGATATTTGAACCAGCAACGTTTCGATTACTGGCCCAATGCTCTTAGTTGCTAGGCTACCTGCTGCTAGGCTTCAGACTGTAGACTGGCTAATTGTCACATGACCGGCTTTTGTTATCGCAACAAGCTGTCTCTGTTAGCCCCTAGCTCTGGCACCCATGACTCGTGCTGCTGTCACAGACGGCCATGCTCTGGGAAAATGAAACACCCTACTTGTTTCTCAACTCCACATTAAAAACGTTCAACAAAAACATGTAGTGGAGTTAGCAGGCCGTGATGTAGCTTAGCCATTACATCACAGTCTGCTCTACTGAGGTCATTGATGGAATTGGCCTAAGGCTATTTGACAAAGAGCTAGCCAAAGCCTTCAGGCAGGGGAATGAAGTCAGTCCTTAGCTCATCCACTTTAGGCTACACTGGGATCTGCCATTGACCCTTCAGAAGGCTATTCAAACAGTGTCCAGGGTTTTACTCTAGGATGGGGGACATTGTGCAGAACCGACAGTAGCTAATCTCCTGTGATCAGCATCATCATGACGTGCATTGACATTACAACACACACACACAACCTGTCCACATTGCACTGTTCACTCACTAAGACACATCTGATTGCCTTTGAAGGCTCATTATAAGAGTAATGGATAGACTGACCTGTATTTTCTCATGGTAAATCCCCTCATAGGAGTTGGATATTCTTGTGACTGTATTCATCCCACTCTCCCTTCCTCAGGGGAACGCAGAGGGCAGCCCAGGGTTCCATGTGGTCCTGGGGAACGAGGCCTGTGACCTGGACTCCATGGTGTCAGCTCTGGCCTACGCATACTTCCTGTCCAAGGTGAGAGTAACCCACCCCATCATTTGGACCCGACCCATGTGTTGAGAATGGTTCAACAGAGCAAGCGTCAGGTGTTATAACACCTCTCTCTCCCCTCCCAGACACTTGATTCTGGGAAAGTTCCTCTTCCCGTTCTGAACATTCCCCGGCAAGAGTTCCCGCTGCGCACGGACAATGCCTTCCTGCTGAGAGAGAGTGGCCTCTCCCAGGATGACCTGGTGTTCCGGGACGAGGTGGACCTGGGGAGTCTACACCGGGCCGGCCGGCTGGACCTCACACTGGTGGACCACAACGTGCTGCCCAGGTCAGGGTCAACCGTGACACCTTAACCTCTGTCCACTGACAGTCATCCAGGACGTGAACACTTCCCCATGTGATCATCACCTGTATCTCTATAAAAGCAACACTGACCTAGAGACTCCTTGAAATAGCTTGACTAAAGTCCCTGACTGACTGTGTGGCTGTCTGTTGCAGCTCTGACTGTGATCTAGAAGAGGTGGTGTTGGAGGTGATCGACCATCACCTCCTGGAGAGGAAGCCCTCTCCCTCCTGTCCCGTTACCGTGGAGACGGTGGGCTCCTGCTCCACCCTGGTGGCAGAACGGATCATCCAGAAAGCCCCTGAAGTCCTCGACCAACAGGTGGCCCAGCTCTTATATGGTAACCAGAAATATAACTGATGTATGTGGAAATCATGTCAGTATTAAGTGAACTATGCCTTTAACTGTGTCACTGTGTGACGAGACTGACATCCTGTTCTTTGTGATCACAGGCACCATAGTGTTAGACTGTGTGAACATGGCCCCAGAGGCAGGGAAAGTCACCCCTAAAGACAGCCAGTACGCTGGCCTCCTGGAGACTCACTTCCCCAACCTGCCACCAAGGGGCGTCCTCTTCCAGTCCTTGCAGAATGCTAAATTTGACGTGTCAGGTAAACACCCCAGGATTAATACCTGAAGCTCAGCCTTGTGGATGTGGTTTTTGCCTCAGATTAGAACAATGGGCATCCCATGATATCAATGCCATGTTTAAGTATGAAGGAGAGGGAGACCTACAATGTTTTTTGCTCGTATTCCCTTGTTCCCAGGTCTTACCACAGAACAGATGCTTCTGAAAGACATGAAGGTGGCATCGGAAGGAGATTTAAAACTGGCAGTCAGTGTGATATATATGACACTGGAGGTGGGTGTGCATCTTAACTATTCAATATGTGATACAACACAAGGTTACACGTACTACTGGTGGATAATAACATGGTTCAAATACTATCATGTACCCAGTTCTACTGCAGTATGTCATCTCACCTATGAATTCTTTACAGAATCTCACTTCAGATCTAAACTGAACACAGTCCTCAAGTTATCAGAGCCTTTCCCTGTGTTACTGCCTGACACACCCTTCAGACACTTCCCTGTTGTTACTGCCTGACGCACCCTTCAGACACTTCCCTGTTGTTACTGCCTGACGCCCCCTTCAGACACTTCCCTGTGTTACTGCCTGACACACCCTTCAGACACTTCCCTGTTGTTACTGCCTGACACACCCTTCAGACACTTCCCTGTGTTACTGCCTGACACCCCCTTCAGACACTTCCCTGTGTTACTGCCTGACACACCCTTCAGACACTTCCCTGTTGTTACTGCCTGACACCCCCTTCAGACACTTCCCTGTGTTACTGCCTGACACACCCTTCAGACACTTCCCTGTGTTACTGCCTGACTCACCCTTCAGACACTTCCCGTGTTACTGCCTGACACACCCTTCAGACACTTCCCCGTTGTTACTGCCTGACACACCCTTCAGACACTTCCCCGTTGTTACTGCCTGACACACCCTTCAGACACTTCCCGTGTTACTGCCTGACACCCCCTTCAGACACTTCCCCGTTGTTACTGCCTGACACACCCTTCAGACACTTCCCTGTGTTACTGCCTGACACACCCTTCAGACACTTCCCTGTGTTACTGCCTGACACACCCTTCAGACACTTCCCTGTGTTACTGCCTGACACACCCTTCAGACACTTCCCTGTGTTACTGCCTGACACACCCTTCAGACACTTCCCTGTGTTACTGCCTGACACACCCTTCAGTCACCCAAAATGTGAAGGTGGGATGTTTCACCTAGTTCATGAAGATCACCCCCCCACATGTCCAATCAGGTGGAACCACCCACAAATAAAAAGACAAACCCTGTGCCTGTCTCTTCATGTCAACTTATAAAGGGACTCAACAGCTGCACTTGAGTTTATACTGAAATTCACAAACAAACTGTAATATCTATAAATGTTGTCCCTCAGGCTTTTCTACAGAGACAAAGCTTACAGCAAGAGCTCTGTGAGTTCTGCCACAAGCACAGCTACAACCTGGTGGTGGCCATGACGATCTCCTTCAACGATAACAAGGAGCCCTTCAGGCAGCTGGCCGTCTACAGCTCCAGCACCCTCTACAGGGGGGAGGTAGGAACTACACCATCCCAATCAAACATGATCCCATAGAGTTGACTATCTAGAGTTGAAGTAAGTCATTATGAAGAGTTGATAGTAAGCTTTGGGTTGCCAGGGTTGTTTTTTACGGTGTCTATTTTATATGATCAACTGAATGGTCTTTGTTGTCCTGCAGATGAGCCAAGCCTTGGAGCAAGCCCGGAGCCCCAGTCTGAGCCTGAGTCCAATGAGCAGCCCTTACTCGGACATCAGGGCTTACCTCCAGGGCAACATGTTGGCCTCCAGGAAGAAGGTGCTGCCCATCATCAAGGACTTCCTGAGGGACAGGGAGCGAAGAGAGGTGCATTGTGGGACCCTAGAGGAGAGTTACGAGGTACCACAGCAACGAGCGTGCACTGAGGACGCTGGGATAGAGGAGGACTCCTACTTCCCCCCCACCCCTATGAACAGTCTGGTGGAGGGCTGTCCCCTTGACAACGGACTGCCCAAGATCAGCGCTGAAGCTCTGACGGAGAAGTTCAGCAAGATGGCCAGCGAAGAGGAGAACGCAGGGGGACTCTGATGTCACTCACACTCCTGGTGGTCAGCGGAGCACCCAAGCTCACTAACCTGTATAACAGCTGGATGGCCAGAGTTCTCGCAACAGGATTCAGACCAGTCAGTACAGATTGTTTGTGACTGTGCAGGGTGTTGAGCTCGGCACAACATTGATCCGCTGGGACGAGGACTGGGAGGCACACTGTTCCCAATCCAGAGGAGTAAACAATCCACTGGCAATCATATTGGAGATGATGGAAATGCATTGAAAATATTAGTGACACCCGTGCTTTACGTTGGTGACACCCGTGCTTTACGTTAGTGACACCCGTGCTTTACGTTAGTGACACCCATGCTTTACGTTAGTGACACCCGTGCTTTACGTTGGTGACACCCGTGCTTTACGTTAGTGACACCCGTGCTTTACGTTAGTGACACCCGTGCTTTACGTTAGTGACACCCGTGCTTTACGTTAGTGACACCCGTGCTTTACGTTAGTGACACCCGTGCTTTATATGGGGGGAGGGAGTTCCTGAGTGGCGTAGCGGTCCAAGGCACTGCATCTCAGTGCTAGAGGCGTCACTACAGAACCTGGTTTGATTCCTGGCTGTATCACAACTGGCCGTGATTGGGAGTCCATTGTCCCAGCGTCGTCCGGGTTAAGGTTTGGCCGGTGTAGGCCATCATTGTAAATAAGAATTTGTTCTTAACTGACTTGCCTAGTTAAATAAAGGTTAAAGAAAAAAAATATTAGTGACACCGATGCTTTCATCCTTGAATGGGAATAAGACATTTAATTGGGAACTCTGTTAATGGAAAAATACTCCCAGTTATGTTTCCGGGAAATAGATTTTGCTGTAGATTTGAGAAAATAGATCCACTAGATCTAGACTAGTGTGTATATGAACATTTGTGTGATAGATGCCTAAACCAATATGTGGTCTGCTTACTAAGGCAACAGGGATCTTGATCCAGGAGGGCATTGAATGTCTCTACTGTAACCAAGAAGCATGATCTTGACATCTAGGCACTGTGCCCTATACTAATGTGTATAGGAAGATCTTTGTGATAGATGCCTAAACCAATATGTGGCCCCACTTTATTTGGATAGTCCAGCTGTAGATGGTCAAACTATCTGTTGATAAGCAACTGCTTACTAAGCTTGGGTTAATAGTTAGAGTTGGGGTTGGGGTCAGAGTTAAGTTTAGGGTTTGGTTAAGGTTGGCGTTTAGTACATAGTTAGTTGGAATGTGATAGTCTGTAGAGCATCTACAAATGGACTGTCCAAATGAAGGGTGACTCTGCATGATATGCAGTGTTGATTTGACATAATTGATCAGCAGTTTGACGTTGAAGTGAAGAGTTTGTGTTGAATAGTTATTGCTAGAGATAGCTAGACATTATTCCTTGACTGTTTTATTGATAATAAATCAGTTTTGAATGTTCTTCTGATTCAAAACACCATTATAATACTGTATCTTCCCCAAATGAAAGATTTTGTATACTGCAAATGTATGTAAACATAATGTATTTAAGAATTATCTGATTATATGCAATTGTATCGCACGAAGATACAGTAACTTCCGTTGGATTGTGTTAAAACACTTGGTACCAATGATATTGCTGATGTCATGTTAATTTGAATATAATACTTTGATCTCTTATCTGAAACTAGGATTCCCCAGAACCAAGGTACTTCCAGGCCTGATGTAGTCTAATTAAATGACTGTTTATTTCATTAAATGCTCTAAACTGATGAGAACAGATGAGATGTTGCCATAATCTGCACTGAAAGGTAGAGTAGATTTCAGTCAAGGTTAGACCATTAGCAGATGTTATGAAGGACAATCAAGTGAAAAATGTCAGTTTGACCTTTTTAAATCATTTGGAAACCAGCTGACTAAAGTTTTACATTTAGAAATGTAATGGTTTTCACCTGAAATGTTGAAAAGGATTTAATAGTATTAAAGTTTCTTATCCTGTTTTGTCCATGTTATTTCAACTCAGTAGTTGTGATGTTGGGACCATGGAGGTTCCTCCCAGTGTGGTATCTACTGTCTACCTTCCTCTAGAGTTTGGCCATATCCAAATGTTCATACCGTTTCTGTACCACACTGGGGTTTATGTTGTACCGGAAGTGTGCACTTATTTTTTACGCACAAAATAAATTAGGCAACAGGGGTCTTGATCCAGGAGTGCATTGAATGTTTCTACTGTAACCAAGAAGCTTGATCTTGACATCTAGCCACTTAGCAAGTTAGCAAACCAAATGCATAGCTGGAGCCCTGAGCTGGATATCATGTATTTCTTATAGTTATACTTAAGTTGCAACGCGGCAGGCCCTGCGAGGCACTGGTGGCCCCAACCCAAATAATGGTATTGAAAATCATGCCGTTGGTATTTTTCTAAATACCCTGGTACAAACGGAATATCGCCCAAGCCTACCTCCCTATTATCCTTAACTCCTCCCTGACTGGGAGAACTGAGGCACATTCAATGGGATGCAATGTTTAGAACACTGCAGATAGAAATGAAACGTATAGACTGGACAAGCCTCCATTATGCAGAGTACAAATGTTTCTGTTTATTCTATGCAGTGCATTTCTATCTGCGAGGCTCTAGCTAAACATGTTTCAATCTGCCGACTAAGCACCATAGCTGCCCAGGTGAGCTTAGCCTTAGGTAATAGGGAAGCAACCACAACAGGTCCTGCTGAAATGCAGAAAAACCTGTAGGGACAGGAAGAGGGTGAATTCACTGACATAGACACACATCCACACAAACACACCCACCCACATCAACAGACTTCCTCATGAGAAAGGCAGATGAGCCAGCAGGCTGTCTTGTTTTGCAAGAAACACTAGTTCCTGGAGGTACCCATTCAGTGCTGAAATAATCATCTGATCTCACTCACAGGGTGGATGATATGGGGACCTATACAGAGCAGGGGGACCAGTACATGCTAAATGGGTAAGTGATTAAACCACTTTGCTAGTTTATTCTGTGGAAACCCATAGTTTCACAACCAGTGTGTGTAGCAAATGTGAAGTGACGCTCATAGCGGTGGGTTTCCTGAAACAAAAACAGTGGTATCAGTGTTTCAGCTCATTTCAATTGCTAGAGGGAAAGATGTAGTGGATTTCAATTGTTAGAGGAAAATATGGAGTATTGAAGTGTGAGTGTTGTATCTATCTCATTTACAACCCTCTAGACTCCATGTCATATGACCGACTCTCTGAACAATGGACAGGGGTTAACAAAAGGAGAACTGGGAAGTCACAAGCCACTCTGACACTAACCAGGCCAGTAGTGACATAAAGATGCCATCCATCATGGGAGTCTCTGCTCTAATGACTTCCTCAGTGCTGAATCGCTGGCTTTGCAAAGCTGACAAAGCGTTGATTCATGCATGGGCTTAGTAATTGCCAAAGTTTGTTTTATAACTAAGATTTACATGGACTAAAGGGCAACTTCCACCACTGGATTTTGTGATCTGTTGACAAGATTCACGAACAGTGTCTGGGGTGATGTAATAATGCCACTAGATATACATTTGATTTAGGCCTATAATTAATATACCGCTAATTGGAAAGAAACATACTGATCTTATTCTCTGTCTGATACTTGTACTGCGAGGTACAGAAAGACAGCCACTGTATCTCTGATGTCATCATTAGTTGCCTCCGAATTCCTTCCATATCCCTTCTGTATATTGTCATCAATCTATCTGCCGGAGGTGGATAGATTGGAGTTGGAGGTATAGATAGATTATTTAAATAGGCATTTTTCCGTTGCTTTTTGGAAGTAGGCTACATACCGGCTGTAACGGCAGTAAATGAGATGGTTGCTCAGCGTAACTCCATATTTGGTGATCAAGGAACATATTTTGACATAATGCTGGCGGAAAGGGAGTTTGAATCGGAGTTTTCTTTGCGTTAGGTTAATCCATGTTATCTACTCCTGTCCTCTTATAGGCAGAGGCTTCAATAACTGCCTCTACAGGCCGTGGCCATTACAATATCAGGTTTCCTTAACACAGAGTATACACCCTAGGCATGCTTCATCGGGAACAATGCAAGAGCACAGATGTTGTCTTCCCTTCCCACCACGAGCAGCTATTAACAGATTTTTTTTTACACGCGTCTACAGGTAACTGCCAAAATACACAAAACGTGTCTTAATATTGCGTTGGGCCACCACGAGCCAGAACAGCTTCAATGCGCCGTGGCAAAGATTCTTCTGGAACACTATTGGAGGGATGCGACACCATTATTCAACGAGACATTGCATAATTTGGTGTTTTGTAGATGGTGGTGGGAAACGCTGTCTAACGAGCCGCTCAGAATCTCCCTTAAGTGTTCAATTGAGTTGAGATCTGTTCACTGGTTGGTTGCAACACAGAGACACACACAAACGCATACACATACACACCCTTTAAACCCCCTATGTTCCAATCTCACAAGATGTTCAGGTGTTCAGTGCCACAACGATCACGTCATAACGGGACGCCCACATTTTAAATAATTAAATAGATAATGAGTTTATACTCAGACCACATCTCACAAACCAGCTAAACCTTACTGTCACGAGTTCAGCTGGGTTGACTCATTAAACCATAGACATACAGGCTCTCGAGAGGGACCTATTGATGTGTCATTCTCGTAAAAAAAAATCAGGAGACGGCAATACCGTTTTTTTTAATGATGGTTGAGTAAACAGGAACTGTTATTGTTGCCGAAATGTGTTTCCTTTCAGTGTGGTAAGAGTTTGAGACTGCTGCATTGAGATACTCAACTATTTATCTACGGATCTGCTCATTTTGATGTGTTTACAAGTTGAGCGATGAGTGATAGATCAGAAAGTTCTCACTCACTCAGGTGTGGTGAACGTGTCACCAGCCGAGCACGTACAAAGCCCTCTGATTGGCTAAGCTAATGTATTGTTTGCTGTGTGGTTGGGTCGTCAGAACACTGCACTTGTGCGAACGTCGGAGTGTTTACAATTGACGACTTTTAAATGACTTATCTTCTTGATAAACATTTTTTTTTACTCATCTTTTAATCATGATGTCTGCATGAGTGCGCGTTTATACAGAGGAAAGGGTGAAAGGTAGGCTATGCTCAGTCGCTTTGTGTATCGGCGTGTCTCTTTATTTACAAAGGCATTGTGTAACTACAGTAGAACTAGGTTGTTGGAGACGGGGAAGCTGATGTGGAAGCAATGTATAATCCAGTTGACGGCTTGAACACAGTTGTGCAAAGTTAGTTTACAACATGTTAATACTGTGCAATGACACTAAAAGTGCTTAAACTATATGGATAAACTTACTGTAGTTCATGATTCTTCATTTGTTTTTACATAGGGCCTACAGTTGGAGGTATTATAATTATTTGATCTTTGCCAATTTATTGGTGCATCTAGCATTTGCTTATCACTCTGTTTTAATATCTAAGTGACAGCTGGTGGTCTTCTAAACCAAGACTATTCCCCTTTATGACAGTTTACAAATGAGTCTATATTCTTTATCTGTATGTCTTTACAGTGTGATGCAATATGAACGTCATTACTTTAAAAGCCCAATTTCCTTTTACGGTGCGTAAAGTCTAATTCATATGACAGGTGAGCACTAATGAAACGTTAACACAATATAGGGAAGTGATCAGCAGACATACTGAACAAATGTGCCAAGGGTGCATTATGCATGCAGCTGGTGGGTCTAAGGGTGTGTTGGCCACTTTGTGAACCACTCTTCCATGGAGTACTGAAGGCACAGTCACAGAGGGTGCTGTTGGACTCTTACAGTGGTCCTGAAACCTTGTCAAGTGTGTCCACTGGCAGAGGCAGTCTAGACCAATGACAGCCAGAGGACACACATGAGGCAGTCTAGACCAATGACAGCCAGAGGACACACATGGAGTAAGACAAGTTGCAAGCCTACATTGTTAGTTTTTCTCTCTCGCTCTTCTGCACTTGGACGTGATTGTGTCTGTGTACTCTCTGAGCACTGGAGTGAGGTGAGGGAGAACTTGAGGACTCCTCTCAGTGTGTGTGTTTGTGTGTGTGGGGCGGGTGCTTGTTTGCAAGGTGTGATAAGGGCTCGGCAAGTAAGAGTGGCTTGTCTGTTAAATGAACAAAACAATGCTATGCCGTTGCACAGCCATTGGCTTCTATGCAAGCGCCCCTGCTGAGGTTACTGCCTTTTAGAAGATTGTGTTCCACAATATAATATAACCAGTTGATTTTACAGTTTCAATAAATTCATCTTAAATAGTACTAATGGTTATGATAAAGTAGGTATTGTTTCACACTGGTGGCATATAGATAAATGCACATTATGTGTGTACAAGAACAATCAAAAAATGTCAAATGCCTGCAGTACCACAGTCAGCCTTGAACTTCCTGGTTTCAATGAGAGGGGGCAGTCGTTCTCCCCTGGTAACCAATGAACATATTGCAATGATTCAACCTTGTGATTCATGCGTAATGTTTGACAGGCACTTTACAAAGACTTTATTAATTTGGTATCATCACATTAAAAACATGGTACATGCGTTTGGGCAGTGGCCTTCATCAGAGTGTCTGTCAGACTGTGTCTTATTTGAGCTCTTAAGGACTATAGACTGTTGTTGAATCTGTTGATTATTACAGCATGTACAACAAGACTATTGAATGTACTGTGACATGCTGTCTGTTCTGTAGGAGTCCAGAGGGGGTGAAGGCTGCTTCCTACATCCAGGACATGGAGCTGAGGGAGGAATGGCAGGATGAGGAGTTCCCCAGGTCAGAGACAAACCTAACCCTGACCTTTAACCTTACCCCCTGACCTCATGAACTGTAAACCCCAGCCTGTTCACCATGACAATCTTAAATGATATTTTAGGTCCCGGCAAAGAATGCTTTTTGGTTATGACCGGGTAAGAAAGCAGTACTAAGCTTTTTCAACTATTTTGTATTCCCCCCCCTAGACCTCTTCCTGAAGATTCACATAGTCCTGAGACCCAAGGAGAACATGCAGAGAGACCAGGTATATCCCTAATACCATATGTCTGCAAAGGCCTAATTCCAAAAGTACTGCACCATATCCCACAATACCTGTGTGTGTGCTACTCCCCCAGCTCCACCCACAAGCCTGGCCCTGTCAGAAAAACCCATAAGGAAGAAGCGTCTGGTGGCGCCCACCCTCAGCCTGACCCTGTCCCGTACCGACTCAGCGGACCGCAGTGTGAAGTCAGGGGACACCGGCTACTCTGCCGCCGCCCTCTCACCCGACGAAGATGACACGGAGCTGGACATCAACCTGGAGGCCCTGGAGACGCCCTCGGACAGCGAGTCCTGCAACTTCCCTGACAGCATGCACGAACTGGAGTGGGAGGGTGAGAGAGGAGACAAGAACTGGAGTGGGAGGGTGAGAGGGGAGACAACAACTGGAGTGGGAGGGTGAGAGAGGAGACAAGAACTGGAGTGGGAGGGTGAGAGAGGAGACAAGAACTGGAGTGGGAGGGTGAGAGAGGAGACAAGAACTGGAGTGGGAGGGTGAGAGAAGAAACAAGAACTGGAGTGGGAGGGTGAGAGGGGAGACAAGAACTGGAGTGGGAGGGTGAGAGGGGAGACAAGAACTGGAGTGGGAGGGTGAGAGGGGAGACAAGAACTGGAGTGGGAGGGTGAGAGAGGAGACAAGAACTGGAGTGGGAGGGTGAGAGAGGAGACAAGAACTGGAGTGGGAGGGTGAGAGAGGAGACAAGAACTGGAGTGGGAGGGTGAGAGAGGAGACAAGAACTGGAGAGGGAGGGTGAGAGGGGTGACAAGAACTGGAGTGGGAGGGTGAGAGGGGAGACAAGAACTGGAGTGGGAGGGTGAGAGGGGAGACAAGAACTGGAGTGGGAGGGTGAGAGAGGAGACAATAACTGTAGTGGGAGGGTGAGAGAGGAGGCAATAACTGGAGGGGGAGGGTGAGAGAGAACTGGAGTGGGAGGGTGAGAGAGAACTGGAGTGGGAGGGTGAGAGAGAACTGGAGTGGGAGGGTGAGAGAGAACTGGAGTGGGAGGATGACAGAGAAAGACGGCTTGCACGAACTGGAGTGGGAAGGTAAAAGTGAGAGTGGGATGTATGAGGGTGGGGAGGGAGACTGAGGGGGTGTGGGGGTAGAATGAACTGTAGTGGGAGGTCAGAAAACAGAGAGTAGGAGAGAGACAAAGAGAAATTCCAATTTGGAACATAGTATTATTCTATTCCATTCCATTTTATATTTTGAATTCCATTCTGAAATGGAATGGTATGATGCTTGCACAATCTAATCCCACTATTCTTGACCTTCATCTGACCTCTGATGACCCTCCAGATGACCTGCCACGGCTGGGCCGGGGGGAGGATGGTGTCTCAGGCACCACGGTGATGGAGCAGGCAGAGATGGGCTCGATGGAGCTAGACCAGGTGGACAACAGGGGGAGCCGCTGGAGAAGGTTCTGCGTCGCAGGACAGGAGTACCACGTCAACATGAGTGTCCTGGAGCCATACCTCCAGGTGCTCTCTCACGGAGGTGAGACACAGCTGAAGCTGACTGTCAAGTAGCCACTTGACAAACCTGTAAAATCAATGCTTCCATAACTGAGTCCAGCTGAGTGCATATGACACAGCATCTGTTGTGTAGCTCCCACTATATGCATTTGCTGAAAATGACAGGCCTCAGTGAAAGGGAATGATTTTCAGTTGCAATATGTAATTCTACCTGATATACCAAACATTAAGAACTGCTCTTTCCATGACATAGACTGACCAGGTGAATCCAGGTGAAAGCTATGATCCCTTATTGATGTCACTTGTTAAATCCACTTCAATCAGTGTAGATGAAGGGGAGGAGCCAGGTTAAAGTAGGATTTTTCAGCCTTGAGACAATTGAGACATGGATTGTATATGTGTGCCATTCAGAAGGTGAATGGGAAAGACAAAAGATTTAAGTGCCTTTGAACAGGGTATGGTTGCTCCCGAGTGGCACAGCGATCTAAGGCACTGCAGTCCCACATCCGGCCGTGAGTGGGATTCCCATAGGGCGGCGCACAATTGTCTCAGCGTCGTCTGGGTTTGGCCGGGT
Source organism: Oncorhynchus mykiss (assembly GCF_057628025.1). Lineage (NCBI taxonomy): Eukaryota > Metazoa > Chordata > Actinopteri > Salmoniformes > Salmonidae > Oncorhynchus > Oncorhynchus mykiss. The sequence goes on from NC_143024.1 coordinate 16,276,786, forward strand.
AGGGAGTCATTGTAAATAAGAATTTGTTCTTAACTGACTTGCCTAGTTAAATAAAGGTTACATTTAAAAAATATATATATCTTTAAATAGTAGGTGCCAGGCGCACCGGTTTGTGTCAAGAACTACAACGCTGCTGTGTATCCCAGGTCCACCACCCAAAGGACATCCAACCAACTTGATACAACTGTGGGAAGCATTGGAGTCAACATGGGCCAGTGTCCCTGTGGAATGCCTTCGACACCTTGTAGAGTCCATCCCCCATCTATATATTACTGTATATACCCCTAAAATAATAGTATGTTAAGTTGAGGAGGATGGCTTCCTTTGACTATAAGATTGTATCTATTTTATGAATAGCCTTACTGGGCTCAATCAAGTTACCTCATCATGATGTCAAACAACAACAGAGTTCAAACAGAAATACATTTGCCTTAAATATTTCAGTATTTTATTAGGACCCCCATTAGCAGTACTTAACACTAGCAGTTCAACATGTACTCAGTCTATACTCCCACAGTTGGAACTTGTCATTCTTCACTATGTAATTCTATGTGATATACATGTGCCGTATCTCATGAGGTATGCCTCTGTGTTTCCTAGGTTATTACGGGGAGGCTATGAACGCCATCATCACGTTCTCCTCCTGTTACCTACCAGAGAACACGGTGGAGAACTATGAGTACGTCATGGACAATCTCTTCAGGTCAGTGTAGACAGACAAACACCCTCTGGTGTTGAGGTCTCAATGAAATAAGTTTTAGTTTGTTATTTGGGTGTGTGTGTACGCTGCAGGTACATAGTGGGGACGCTGGACCTGATGGTGTCAGAAGGCTATGTCATGGTGTACCTGTGCAGCATGGCTCCCAGGAATAAGATGCCCGCCATCAAATGGCTGCGACAGTGTTACACCTCCATTGACAGAAGGTACAGTATGTTCCTCTTGCTCTTTCTCTCACAAGGTTCCCTCTGCTGTTGTACTGAAAGAGTCCAGAGGAGGGGGCAAGTGGCCCTATGGTTCTCTGTATAGCACTGCTGTGGTCCAGGTATTGGACGTAATGGGAGGACGTAATGGGAGGGCTCTTATACCTGTCCTATCTCTGCTTCTCCTCCCCGCGTGTGGAATATCACAGGAATGCTATAATGATTCAGGGCTGTGAGGATCTCTACCACAGGGTAGTGTAATGATTCAGGGCTGTGAGGATCTCTACCACAGGGTAGTATAATGATTCAGGGCTGTGAGGATCTCTACCACAGGGTAGTATAATGATTCAGGGCTGTGAGGATCTCTATCACAGGGTAGTGTAATGATTCAGGGCTGTGAGGATCTCTACCACAGGGTAGTATAATGATTCAGGACTGTGAGGATCTCTACCACAGGGAAGTGCCCCCTCCGGACATTCCTCAGATAACCCTCTGATCCCTGACTGTGCGTGTGCCAAATCAAAATCAAATTGTATTAGTCACATACACAGTTTCCAGCAGGTATAAAAGGTGCAGTGAAATGCTTGTGTGCCTGCTCTCCCAACATCACAGTACAATAATCAATATCAATAATACAAAGTCCAATCAAAAATAAGTGTACTAAAGTATATCCACGTGTCGGTATATTTGCCATTTGTCTCATACTGTATCTGTGCTGTTGGTTCTACTGTAATGTGGTCCTCCTTATCATTGAGATGTTTCCATAGCCCATATAAAGGCAGCTCAGTCTCTGCATGCCTGGCCACTGGCCACACTCCACAGCATAACGTTCCCATACATAAACCACCACATTCACTGTGCATACCACAGTGGCCTCCCAAACATCAGGTTGACCATCATCTTGCTCCTAATATACCTTAGGGTGTGGTTTCCCAAACCCGGGTGCACGTTTTGGTTGTTGACATAGCACTACACAGATGATTCAAATAACCTACTCATCACCAAGCTTTGATTATCTGAATCAGCTGTGTAGTGTTAGGGCAAAAACCAAATCGTTCTCCCGGGGGTGGGGGGGGGTTGGATCGTTTGGGAAACCCTGCCTTAGGGAATTATAGAGCCAAAGGTACAGATGTAGGATCTTAATTTGAGCCAGTTTGCTACAATAGGAAAATAATCTTGAAGCAACCGGAAATGTGAATTATTATGTGGATTTTAATTGATGGACATTTGTGTAAGGGTTGATATATATTTCGTAAGGGAAAATCAAGTCAAAACGTCAGAAGCCTTTTTAAACCTCAAATACACTACGTAAAAAATGTCCTGCGTTGCAGGAACGTTATCCTGCAAAAGGGTGATCCAATTTAGATCCTACATCTGTAGCATGTCTTCTGGTGAACTTGGACGAGACCAGACCTATTTCCAGACACTGGTGTCTTTGAGAAAACCAGCCCTCAGACGTTACCTCACGCGCTCAATTTGGAGGGAGGTAAATGCGGTTGCTATGCGACCGTGAGCTTTTGAGTCATATCATCAGAACCAGGTCTCAATGCCGTATATCATGGCACTCTTCCCAGGGCATTAAGAGGAGAACTACACATAGGATGAACATTCTTATTGTATTCAACTAAGGTTGGTGTTTACTGAGGCGTCTAAATGTATGATTTTCTTCACGTGACTCAGAGAAACAGACATTGATGTCAGGTTTCTGCCCATGCCTAGGGGATTGTTTACGAAATCAGACATTCGCCGTGTTCCATCCAGAGAATCTGCCTCAGGCACTATGTTACTCATATCATGTGGTTGTTTCCGCCTACGTATTTGACACGTATTGTAACTCGCCCTGAATAATGTGGATGAAATGAGTCATGTAAATGTAATGCCTGTGGAGTCATGGTGATGGTTCTCCTGGCAGGTTGAGGAAGGATCTGAAGGGGCTCTTTGTGGTCCACCCTGCCTGGTACATCAAAGCACTCATCACTGTCGTCAAGCCTTTCATCAGGTGAGCAGAACCATTAAAGTCATATTTCATTTGAACCACATCAGTCCTCAGATGATTCAACGAGTCACACTGATTCAGTGAGTCCCACTCCAGCTGTTGTGAAGATCCAGCTGCAGCATATGTCTTGACCATGCTGATGTTCTCTCGAACCTCTGACCTCTCTGTGCCCTCCACAGTGAGAAGTTCAGCCGGAAGATCCGCTTTATTCACAGCCTGCAGGAGCTGTCTGAGTACATCCCCATGGAACGCCTGCAGATTCCCGACAGCATCCGAGAGTGAGTGACTGGGTTCTCGAGAGCTATATTAGCCTGGAAGTTATTACAATTTTACTTCTACGTTGTAGGATAATTAAGTGCTTTTTTCTCTAGGTATGATGCGAGGATGAACGGGTGAGGAACATATCGCGGGAAGCCAAAGAGCGGACATTGAGAGTGGATAGGCGAAGGAGGGGAAGACAGCAGACGACCAGGAACTATGGGCTGAATTACCATGAAAGTTCAAAAGTTAACTAGTCCAAATGTCACCCTGCAGGTATGCTTGGACGTGCAGCACTTTTGTTGTACAGAAAATGAAAGACTTTGTGTACAGACACACCTTTAATTTATTCATCGTTGAATGTAATGTCACTAAAGAAGTTCACTTCCCCAAGCCACTGGCTTTGCAACAGTTTCATAACTGCCCCTATTTTGTGGTACTTGAATGCAACCCTATCATATGTATTGATGCCAGAGTGATTTGTGGGACCTGTCGTCAAGGAGCGACCTACAGTCAGTTTGAACACAACATAACACTTAGATGAAAGGTCCAGATGGTTTTCTGTTACAGTTACCTTCACTGGAGCTCACATTGACTGCTGCTTTATCTGTTAGGGCTTACTGCACTCTAGTGCCAAGTACAACACTTTTGACTGTCAGGTTGTCAGGGAGATGGGATGTCACCTTTTAATGTTTACTAAAATGTGATTGATGCACAACAAATACTTTAGGTTAAGATGGAGACAAAGTCTATTTTTATAAAATAAATCAGAATTTACATCATGACATAAATTCTGACGTATTTTACTGTATTATTCTGACCTTGTAAACCTAAGGCTTTTTATAGCCTACCCTCAGAGCAAATATTTATGTAAGAAAACTCTTGAACAACCTGTACTTTTATAATTGTCATTTTCTAACCATGCTTTCTATAGCTGAATGATCTTCTCACTTTAAGACATTTGTTTTAGAGCACTGCTTACCACGTGTAAGGGCTTTTACACTATTTTAAAGGAAGGGGTGTCACCATGGAAACGCTGCAGGCATTCAGGAAATGGCAGCCACAGGAAGTGAGGAAGAAGAATACTGCTGCCTGCATTTACTGTAACTCGTACACAGGAAACAGTGACATGTCCATTAATTAGGGATGATGAAGAATATTCATCTGAAAATGAAAAAAAAATTTCTGAAAAAGGGGAGCTATTGAATGTATTGTTCTGTTATAGTCCTTTATGCTGATTAAAAAACGAGCTGGCGCACACCCAGAAAAAAATGTCTGTGTGGAGGTGCAGACTAACAACAAAAAAATGATAAGCTATCAAAATAAAGTCGCATACTCCATATATAAACTCCCAGTAATTTATTGGGTATTTACCAACGTTTCGATATCACTGTGCCTTCTTCAGGGTAATGTCATGAGTACCTCAAACAGGTTATGTAGACAAATAGTGCAATTAGTGCAACCAATGACAATTCTACCACAGGAAATTGTGGGTTTTTCAATGTTACTGCTACTGAATTATACCACCATATTGGGGATGTTTCTAAATCTACAGAAGTCTTCAAAAGACTCCTTTAAACTGGTGGTAGTTAACAGATCTTAAATACATGAGACGATGATGCATTCAGTATTAAATCAGATTAGTATTCAGTAAGATTATATGGTGGTGGTTGGTATCGCTCATGTCAGCTGGGTGTTCTGAAATTCTCTGAATTGTCTTGCATTGTGGAGGAGGAAACTGAATGGCCTCTGAGATAGATATGGTGTCCTTCGTTAACACGACTGGAGTCTGACTGCTTGTTTTTCAGGGATTATTTTGTACCCCTCTGCATTCACATCTTTGTCCCGGTGGTCTGACTGCTTGCCAGTTGTTCATGTAAATAAAGTTGTCATCATGGGACTCGTCTTTGGGCTTTTTTTTTTTTGAAGAAGAAGAAGCTTAAGTAAATAAGTTAAGATAGAATCATTCATCTTCAGGTATCAAATAAAGACTTCTGGTTATTCTGAGAAGAGCTAGGACTGGAGTTATAGGTGATGATACAAAGTACATCTAGTGAATATTACAATTCAAAAACACTAGACACCCCGTAGCCTTCACACGTCCTCTACTGGACACCCCGTAGCCTTCACACGTCCTCTACTGGACACCCCGTAGCCTTCACACGTCCTCTACTGGACACCCCGTAGCCTTCACACGTCCTCTACTGGACACCCCGTAGCCTTCACACGTCCTCTAGTAGACACCCCGTAGCCTTCACACGTCCTCTACTGGACACCCCGTAGCCTTCACACGTCCTCTACTGGACACCCCGTAGCCTTCACACGTCCTCTACTGGACACCCCGTAGCCTTCACACGTCCTCTACTGGACACCCCGTAGCCTTCACACGTCCTCTACTGGACACCCCGTAGCCTTCACACGTCCTCTAATGGACACCTCGTAGCCTTCACACGTCCTCTACTGGACACCCCGTAGCCTTCACACGTCCTCTACTGGACACCCCGTAGCCTTCACACGTCCTCTACTGGACACCCCGTAGCCTTCACACGTCCTCTACTGGACACCTCGTAGACTTCACACGTCCTCTACTGGACACCCCGTAGCCTTCACACGTCCTCTACTGGACACCCCGTAGCCTTCACACGTCCTCTACTGGACACCTCGTAGCCTTCACACGTCCTCTACTGGACACCCCGTAGCCTTCACACGTCCTCTACTGGACACCTCGTAGCCTTCACACGTCCTCTACTGGACACCCCGTAGCCTTCACACGTCCTCTACTGGACACCCCGTAGCCTTCACACGTCCTCTACTGGACACCCCGTAGCCTTCACACGTCCTCTACTGGACACCCCGTAGCCTTCACACGTCCTCTACTGGACACCCCGTAGACTTCACACGTCCTCTACTGGACACCCCGTAGCCTTCACACGTCCTCTACTGGACACCCCGTAGCCTTCACACGTCCTCTACTGGACACCCCGTAGCCTTCACACGTCCTCTACTGGACACCCCGTAGCCTTCACACGTCCTCTAGTAGACACCCCGTAGCCTTCACACGTCCTCTACTGGACACCCCGTAGCCTTCACACGTCCTCTACTGGACACCCCGTAGCCTTCACACGTCCTCTACTGGACACCCCGTAGCCTTCACACGTCCTCTACTGGACACCCCGTAGCCTTCACACGTCCTCTACTGGACACCCCGTAGCCTTCACACGTCCTCTACTGGACACCCCGTAGCCTTCACACGTCCTCTAGTAGACACCCTGTAGACTTCACACGTCCTCTAGTAGACACCCCGTAGACTTCACATGTCCTCTACTAGACACCCCGTAGCCGTCACACCCCGTAGACTTCACACGTCCTCTACTGGACACCCCGTAGCCGTCACACCCCGTAGACTTCACACGTCCTCTACTGGACACCCCGTAGCCGTCACACCCCGTAGACTTCACACGTCCTCTACTGGAGACCCCATAGACTTCACACGTCCTCTATTGGACACCCCGTAGACTTCACACGTCCTCTACTGGACACCCCGTAGACTTCACACCCCGTAGACTTCATATGTCCTCTACTAAACACCCCGTAGACTTCACACATCCTCTACTAAACAACCCGTAGACTTCACACGTCCTCTACTAAACACCCCGTAGACTTCACACGTCCTCTACTGGACACCCCGTAGACTTCACACGTCCTCTACTGGACACCCCGTAGACTTCACACCCCCTAGATTTCGCACGTCTTCTACTAGACACCCTGTAGACTTCACACGTCCTCTAGTAGACACCCCGTAGACTTCACACCCCGTAGCCTTCACACGTCCTCTACTAGACACCCCGTAGCCTTCACACGTCCTCTACTAGACACCCCGTAGCCGTCACACCCCGTAGACTTCACACGTCCTCTACTGGACACCCCGTAGACTTCACACGTCCTCTACTGGACACCCCGTAGCCGTCACACCCCGTAGACTTCACACGTCCTCTATTGGACACCCCGTAGACTTCACACGTCCTCTACTGGACACCCCGTAGACTTCACACCCCGTAGACTTCATATGTCCTCTACTAAACACCCCGTAGACTTCACACATTCTCTACTAAAACACCCCGTAGACTTCACACATCCTCTACTAAACAACCCGTAGACTTCACACCCCCTAGATTTCGCACGTCTTCTACTAGACACCCTGTAGACTTCACACGTCCTCTAGTAGACACCCCGTAGACTTCACACCCCGTAGCCTTCACACGTCCTCTACTAGACACCCCGTAGCCTTCACACGTCCTCTACTAGACACCCCGTAGCCGTCACACCCCGTAGACTTCACACGTCCTCTACTGGACACCCCGTAGCCGTCAAAACCCGTAGACTTCGCACGTCCTAAACTGGACACCCCGTAGCCGTCACACCTCGTAGACTTCACACGTCCTCTACTGGAGACCCCATAGACTTCACACGTCCTCTATTGGACACCCCGTAGACTTCACACGTCCTCTACTGGACACCCCGTAGACTTCACACGTCCTCTTCTAAAAACCCTGTAGCCTTCACATGTCCTCTACTAAACACCCCGTAGCCTTCACACCCCGTAGCCTTCACACATCCTCTTCTAAACACCCCGTAGACTTCACACGTCCTCTTCTAAACACCCCGTAGACTTCACACGTCCTCTACTGGACACCCCGTAGACTTCACACCCCCTAGATTTCGCACGTCTTCTACTAAACACCCCGTAGACTTCACACGTCCTCTACTGGACACCCCGTAGACTTCACACCCCGTAGACTTCATATGTCCTCTACTAAACACCCCGTAGACTTCACACATTCTCTACTAAAACACCCCGTAGACTTCACACATCCTCTACTAAACAACCCGTAGACTTCACACGTCCTCTACTAAACAACCCGTAGACTTCATACGTCCTCTACTAAACAACCCGTAGACTTCATACGTCCTCTACTAAACACACCGTAGACTTCACACCCCGTAGACTTCATATGTCCTCTACTAAACACCCCGTTGACTTCACACATCCTCTACTAAAACACCCCGTAGACTTCACACGTCCTCTACTAAACAACCCGTAGACTTCATACGTCCTCTACTAAACAACCCGTAGACTTCATACGTCCTCTACTAAACACACCGTAGACTTCACACCCCGTAGACTTCATATGTCCTCTACTAAACACCCCGTTGACTTCACACATCCTCTACTAAAACACCCCGTAGACTTCACACGTCCTCTTCTAAACACCCCGTAGGCTTCACACGTCCTCTACTGGACACCCCGTAGACTTCACACATCCTCTACTAAAACACCCCGTAGACTTCACACGTCCTCTTCTAAACACCCCGTAGGCTTCACACGTCCTCTACTGGACACCCCGTAGACTTCACACGTCCTCTACTTAGGACTGTATTTCACATGGTTAGACAATTCGTGGAGTCCACTCCCGTTAAATTGTAATCTTCTGTTCCAGTGGGTTTTGCTGCTAGAACATGATCCTTACACCCATCTATTCACTCAACCCTGGGCTGCTCTTAGAACAAGATTTCCATGGCAACTATTTGCATTGTTAGTGGCATCATTTAACATCTTTGTTATGTATGTTTTTTTAAAGCGAGCTGTACACACAGACTATAGCGTCCATTCCATTTATTTTAGGGCATTTGTTTAGATTGCAATATTTGTGCTATACCAGATGGATTTCAGTGAGATATGCATTTGTTGAAGTAGTTTGAGATTAAAACTAGAATCCTTAATTGAAACAATGACAAAGCAGTCACCCCGACTGTGTTTTGGAGAAATGTAACCGCTCTCAAATTCATAGACAGAGCTGTGGATGCAAGGACTGACCATCCATGATATCAACATGCTAGTTGAACTAAGCTCGTGAGGCATTTATAAGATATTCAAGAATCAATGGGTATATATCATTTATAAATCCCAAAATGGATGTAGCAACTACAGATTCCCACTAACTTCAATGAAAATGATACAATCTCCCAGAAATGTTCACAGCAGAGCCCATAGGGGCCACTGAAACCAGTTGGTTGAGATTCTATTATTTCTGTACCAGGCAGTGAAAATTGAGTAACACATTTGGTGATAACATTCACCATCAGCAACAGAAGAGATTAATCACACATAATTCTATTCAGAATGTTAACTGTATTTCAGGAAAAATCAACAGATTGCACAAATCATTTCTAATGAACATAAGTTTTGGTCTAACAACAACCATGATAAAGATGGGAAAGAAACTTAAATGCCAACAGACTCAAGTTACTGACGTTACCAATGTACATTGTTCCAGAAACTTCAAGGCAGCAGTCATTCTGTTGGGCTGAGAATGTACTCAGTATTACAAGCTCTACCAAAGATAGGAAAGCCACCAAGCAATATGCAAAGTCCCACCTTCAGCATTAAGTCAACTTTAAGCCCAGTGTATAAAACAGATAAGGTATTAGTGAAGGGACAACATACAACATGTACAACACCATCCATACGCCATATGTTCTGCTATAGGATAACGGCCTAGGAAATCACATAAGATACAATATTTAAAAAACATTCCATTTCAGAGTTTTTCCCCGTATTGACACACTTAGCAAAAAAACTACAGAGACAAGTTATTCACAACAGATTGTGTATACTAAGCACGTCAGAAATACAGTTGTGTACAGGAAACAAACTTTCATTTCTACTGCATGATTTAAATCAGATATTTAAAACTCCCACCTGGTTTCAGAATCGTGTGGATGTCATGTGGGACACAAGCCAGCTTGGAGTGCACGTCGCCTACAACAAGCTCAAGTGGGAGGCCATATAGAAATTACAAGGGGAATGCACAGTGAAATGGTTGGAATTTTCCATTCTGATCAAGGGGGTGGACATCCCCCCCCCCCCCCGACAAGAGAACAAACTACCTTATGGAATGTTCCTTCGATGCAGTTGATTTAATGAGTGGCATTCCCGAGTAATTCCAGGACAGATCACTGGAAAGCCCCGTAACGGTCAGGGTGTTTCGAATTTCAACAACAACAACCCCTGTTACTAACAGACTCTTCCTGCTGACTAATAGTTAGGGGTTTTCAGAGTAGGTGCTAGTAAATTGTGTATCACAGTGACCAGCTACAGGTAACTGCTCAAATAAAAGTTAACACCAGTAAATGAGGGTACTTATTGGCAGCTCTTATGGTGTGGAGGTGCATTTTCCTGGCATGGTTTAGGTCCACTCAACTCCATATAGGACAAGGTCAACTCCAGTGAATACACAGCTATTCTGAGTGATCACCTGCTACCTGTAGGGTGAAACAGATCTACCTTGATGGGAGTGGTCTCTTCCAGGATGACAATGACCCCATCCACAGGGCACGAGTGGTCACAATGGTTTGATGAGTATGAAAACTATGTAAACCATATGCCATGGCCGTCTCAGTCACCAGATCTCAAACCAATTGAACACTATTGGGATATTCTGGAGCGGAGCCTGAGACAGCGTTTCCCACCACCATCAACAAAACACCAAATGATGGAATTTCTGGTGGAAGAATGGTGTCGCATCCCTCCAAGAGTTCCAGACACTTGTAGAATCTATGCCAAGGTGCATTGGCGCTGTTCTAGCGGCTCGTGGTGCCCAATGCCCTATTAAGACACCATGCTGGGGTTTCCTTTATTTTGGCAGTTACCTGTATGCTTGCAACTGGGTAGCAGTCCAAATGGGGTTATATGGCAACTGGGTAGCAGTCCAAATGGGGTTCTATGGCAACTGGGTAGCAGTCCAAATGGGGTTCTATGGCAACTGGGTAGCAGTCCAAATGGGGTTCTATGGCAACTGGGTAGCAGTCCAAATGGGGTTCTATGGCAACTGGGTAGCAGTCCAAATGGGGTTCTATGGCAACTGGGTAGCAGTCCAAATGGGGTTCTATGGCAACTGGGTAGCAGTCCAAATGGGGTTCTATGGCAACTGGGTAGCAGTCCAAATGCAGCTCTATGGCAACTGGTACAATCAAAATCAACTGGTACAACCAACACTACCCAGTACTGGTATCTAAACAGCAACAAAATCACATAGCATTTTGCCCTTATAAACACACACACGAAGACACCTTTAACTATGCACTGTAGGAAAATAAAAGGTGCATCCTCATTCATTAGACAGATACACAAAATAGTTTGTTTGGCAGTAGGTCAATGGTTTGCAACATTCAGGTAATCCTTGAGAACATAATCTTCACTTCCTGAAATAGAATCAGCCATGTTAGTCAACAAATGTAGCTAAACACTCTCACCGGCTCTATCCCATACGCTTGCTGGCACAGACACAGTAACGTTGTTGGCTGAAATACAGTGGAAGTCCAAAGTCCATCAGAAAGACAAATAGTTTTCTTTAAAAAGCATAAAGAACATGTCCGTCTATCCTCCTCTGAGCAGGGCGATTCTGGTGGTGACCACAGAAAGGCCATCGTCCTGTTTGGCTAAATAGATCCTGCAGACGTCAGGAAGAGCCTCTCTGCTCTCTATTAGGGTCCGCTCTCAGGTTTGCCAAGTGCTCCATTGGAAACAGGTTACGCTGCAGTGACTGCTTTCGATTTGGGATGAGAGGGGCGCATAGAGGAGGATGGAAATGGTTCTCCATGCCTACAGAGAGAAATGAAAACTGTTAGTTCTACAAGTCCAGAGAGGTGAAGGTGGTTAGTTCCAGAGAGGTGAAGGTGGTTAGTTCCAGAGAGGTGAAGGTGGTTCGTTCCAGAGAGGTGAAGGTGGTTCGTTCCAGAGAAGTGAAGGTGGTTCGTTCCAGAGAGGTGAAGGTGGTTCGTTCCAGAGAGGTGAAGGTGGTTCGTTCCAGAGAGGTGAAGGTGGTTCGTTCCAGAGAGGTGAAGGTGGTTCGTTCCAGAGAGGTGAAGGTGGTTCGTTCCAGAGAGGTGAAGGTGGTTCGTTCCAGAGAGGTGAAGGTGGTTAGTTCCAGAGAGGTGAAGGTGGTTAGTTCCAGAGAGGTGAAGGTGGTTAGTTCCAGTGGTGAAGGTCAGTTCCAGAGAAGCTATTGCATTGCAGATATGGCGATAGCTTCATTAACTGGGTACTTACTCGGTAGGCAGCAGCTATAACATGCTCTTGCGGCCGTTGGCACTGGGTCCTTTTGACCTCATCTTATCCTGGACCGGCCCCGACTACAGGACAGGAAGATAACGACTGTTAGAGTTTCTACAGATACTTAGTCATTTTCATATCAAAAAGGCAGGTCATGACCTCTTCATGATAACATATGGATGGAGAGGCAGGATCCGAAGCCAGAATTAGAACTGTGCTTCTATACTGTATCATTTTATGTAACATATTTAACAGTGTTTCTGTGGGGTTCATATGAAACATGATCCCATTTGGACTGCTGACAACATTTGATCCATTTGGCCAGCAGCATTACTCATAACCTACGTCTTTACATAATGATAGTGACCATATGATGGGATGGAGTGAGGAGGAATGGGACTTGCTTTAGGCTGTGGGTTTTTTTCTTTACTTTTTAAAACGACGCAGTTCAGAGTTGGACGAACGCACAGGTGTGGATCAATCATTCTGGCGTCAAGCGCTGCAGAAATGGCACGTGCTTGACGAGCACTAGAATAACTACAGTCTGACAGCTATGGGTCATAACAGAACAATGGACATTAGAGGGTTACGCAATAGCAGTTGAGGAAATGGAATTCTGTAACACGGAGGGCAGTAACATGTTTCAGCAACATACTCCTCCACCTGACTGTTCTCAGACCACGTCATGATACAATGTGTAAATGTATCATTTATTTAAAAAAATCTGTTGTCTTTCGCAATTGGAGGTCATGATCACGACGGAACAGTCAGTTGTTTAGTGAGACATTTGAGTCATTTAGGAGAGCGACATACATTTGAGTAATTTAGCAGAGTGACATACAGTAGTCCATACATTTTAGTACTGCATAGCATCAACATCATGTAATAAATTCAGAAATGGACTATCACTCAGTTTAACCTACCACTTTCCATACAGTGATTTAAACAGTGACCAGACTAGTGATTGGCTAGTCTTCTGATAGTACTGTACACAGCTTTATCAATCATAGCGTAACAGGTTTCAAACTAAAGTTAATATTCATATCCTACTAATAGGTGAATGAATTGAGAAACAATTCCCAACGTTTCTACATTTCCTCCTCTCATTCCCTGTCCAACGTGACTGTATTCCGTAGGAAACCAGGCCAACATTCCTAGCGGCAGGTTGGAAGCTGCAAAGCCCAGCCCATGTTCTGAGAAGTAACACACACACACTACCTTCACAATATCTCTACACATTTTAACACACACCAGCCCCAGTCAGTCTAGGTATCATCTCTCTTACCGGGGCCCGGCCCTCTGCCATCTCCCCAGAGCCAATGTGTGTCAAGTGGACAAAGTTTGTGGGCTCGCCGATCATGCTGCGGTCGATTTTCCTGCGCTTCTTCCTCTGGAAATAATAGAAAATATATAGAAATAGAAAATGGGGACTTAGATATTATGCAATTAAGCCCAGTGGAAGAAAAGCCTTACAGACTTTACAGCGCACACGCACACACACAATGCATTTTGTAACCTGAATGGGATGATCTTCGATAAGAGTTTTGATCTTCTACTTGTTATTTCATACTCAATGGCAGCGGGTCAGGGCGCCTAGCGGCGGGTCAGGGCGCCTAGCGGCGGGTCAGGACTCCTAGCGGCGGGTCAGGACTCCTAGCGGCGGGTCAGGACACCTAGCGGCGGGTCAGGACACCTAGCGGCGGGTCAGGGCGCCTAGCGGCGGGTCAGGACTCCTAGCGGCGGGTCAGGACTCCTAGCGGCGGGTCAGGACACCTAGCGGCGGGTCAGGACACCTAGCGGCGGGTCAGGCAGCCTAGCGGCGGGTCAGGCAGCCTAGCGGCGGGTCAGGCCGTCTAGAGGCAGGTCAGGCAGCCTAGCGGCGGGTCAGTACTCCTAGCGGCGGGTCAGGCCGTCTAGCAGCGGGTCAGGCAGCCTAGCGGCGGGTCAGGCCGGCTAGCGGCGGGTCAAGCAGCCTAGCGGCGGGTCAGGCAGCCTAGCGGCGGATCAGGCAGGCTAGCGGCGGGTCAGGACTCCTAGCGGCGAGTCAGGCAGCCTGGCGGCGGGTCAGGCAGCCTAGCGGCGGGTCAGGCAGCCTAGCGGCGGGTCAGGCCTCCTAGCGGCGGGTCAGGCCGTCTAGCGGCGGGTCAGGCAGCCTAGCGGCGGGTCAGGCAGGCTAGCGGCGGGTCAGGACTCCTAGCGGCGGGTCAGGACTCCTAGCGGCGGGTCAGGCAGCCTGGCGGCGGGTCAGGCAGCCTAGCGGCGGGTCAGGCAGCCTAGCGGCGGGTCAGGACTCCTAGCGGCGGGTCAGGCAGGCTAGCGGCGGGTCAGGCAGGCTAGCGGTGGGTCAGGCAGCCTAGCGGCGGGTCAGGCAGGCTAGCGGCGGGTCAGGCAGCCTAGCGGCGGATCAGCCCGTCTAGCGGCGGGTCAGCCCGTCTAGCGGCGGGTCAGGCAGCCTAGCGGCGGGTCAGGACTCCTAGCGGCGGGTCAGGCAGCCTAGCGGCGGGTCAGGCCGGCTAGCGGCGGGTCAGGAAGGCTAGCGGCGGGTCAGGCAGGCTAGCGGCGGGTCAAGCAGCCTAGCGGCGGGTCAGGCAGCCTAGCGGCGGGTCAGCCCGTCTAGCGGCGGGTCAGCCCGTCTAGCGGCGGGTCAGGCAGCCTAGTGGCGGGTCAGACCGTCTAGCGGCAGGTCAGGCAGCCTAGCGGCGGGTCAGGCAGCCTAGCGGCGGGTCAGGCAGCCTAGCGGCGGGTCAGGCCGTCTAGCGGCAGGTCAGGCAGCCTAGTGGCGGGTCAGGCCGTCTAGCGGTGGGTCAGGCAGCCTAGCGGCAGGTCAGACAGCCTGGCGGCAGGTCAGACAGCCTAGCGGCAGGTCAGGCAGCCTAGCGGCGGTTAAGAGATTTGGGCTAGTAACTGAAAGGTCGCTGGTCAGCCCGTCTAGCGGCGGGTCAGGCAGCCTAGCGGTGGGTCAGGACTCCTAGCGGCGGGTCAGGCCGGCTAGCGGCAGGTCAGGCAGGCTAGCGGCGGGTCAGGCAGGCTAGCGGCGGGTCAGGCAGGCTAGCGGCGGGTCAGGCAGCCTAGCGGCGGGTCAGCCCGTCTAGCGGCGGGTCAGCCCGTCTAGCGGCAGGTCAGGCAGCCTAGTGGCGGGTCAGACCGTCTAGCGGCAGGTCAGGCAGCCTAGCGGCGGGTCAGGCAGCCTAGCGGCGGGTCAGGCAGCCTAGCGGCGGGTCAGGCCGTCTAGCGGCAGGTCAGGCAGCCTAGTGGCGGGTCAGGCCGTCTAGCGGTGGGTCAGGCAGCCTAGCGGCAGGTCAGACAGCCTAGCGGCAGGTCAGGCAGCCTAGCGGCGGTTAAGAGATTTGGGCTAGTAACTGAAAGGTCGCTGGTTCGAATCCCCCAAACCAGGTGAAAAATCTGCCCGATGTGCCCTTGAGCAAGGCACTTAACAATAATTGCTCCTGTAAGTTGTTCTGGATAAGAGTGTCTGCTAAATGACATGAATGTAAGTGGAATGTTGAACATCCCCTTCTCTAATAGTTGTTTTATTAGAGCATGTTCAGTTCTGTCAGTGTAAGGGCATGTCATCACCTGTCAGCAGTGCTGTGAATAAGTCCCACTTGTTACAACAGGCTACGCTGGGTGCCGACAGAGATGACCCAGAACTGACAGGAATGAATGAGCCATTTCACATTAAGGATAATGACCAGTATCAATATTCTGACTGTATAGTGCAAATGCCACATAGCAATTATTAATTTGAATAATTAGGGATTTATAAAAACTAAAAAGAATGTTAATTAAATTATACACAGGTCCAACGACATGTAGTCATTGCACTGTTATCAGAAATAAACTATTTACAAGGCAAGCCTTTCTGGGAAGTAACACTTGTTAGTATGCCACCACATGCTATACACACATTCTAGTCTGGCCTTCTCTCGTCCCAACAATAGAATAAAGAAGGACCTAAAAATAAAGGAGGGAGGAGGAAGGGAGGGAAAAGAATGAGCTCAATAGCAGCACATGCCAGAAGCCCACTTCCCCTCAGAGACCCCATTAATTGTTAGGGGAGGGTTCTGGAGTTACTATAGAGACATGCTGTGGAGGGATACAATCTCCTTGTTTGACTGAATGCCAATTCTACGACGATGACACTGACGTGACAACGACTACAACAGTAGTTTTACAGTCCCCTAAAGGTTAAACATAAGGTGAAAGTGTATGGGTGCTTGGGACAGACTTGATATTTTCTGATCTGGTAATAGTGGAGTGTTTATTTTTATGAAGTTACATGTCTATGAGCTAGACTAAGGTTGAACCCGGCCTAACCTACGTCTTCTTAAATCATGATTCAAGAGGTAATGTCTAATGACAGAGCAGTCTTTGTCTGGACTGAAGTCTAGCCCTCCAGATAGGAAGACCTTCGGGACTATGTGGGTCACCCACTTCAAAACAACAGAAAAGGCCTGAGTCATTCCTTCTTCCACTCCCTCACCATCTACCGGGCCTATTTCTCAGGCCACTGACAGTAGCAGAGGGCTCTCTTCTCACTAGTGTTGTTGAATGGCTGAAGAATCAGCTAATGATACCCATGTCATCCCATGCCATGCATCTTGAGGATCCACAGCTGGCATGGCTGACCTAACTTCAACTAGTGAAGTTGTAGATATGGTGGTGTGGTCATTCTAATATCCAAACTCTTGGGAGGCAGGTAAACATCTTAAAATCAGGCAAACCCTTCATCTTGACCCATTGACCTTGGAGCTGTAAAAGCAGGGCTAGCACGGCAGCTAAAAAGTTACTGTGTTCCAGTAATTTCTCAGAAGGGACAAACTCACCGGTGGAGGTTTGGCCACCACGCAGCAGCCAATCTTGTGCCAGAACTCGCTCATCCCTCCTGTGCTGCTGCTTTTCTCTGAGTGTGTTCGGAGGCCCTGGTTCTCTGGACGCCCTGCAGGCAGAGGAGGACGTGTTGGAGAACAAGAACGCCGCTTAGGGTGGAATGGTGAGGGCGTTGCAACCAGTCCAGTCCCCAAAAGAGATGGGTGTCCCCCAAGGCTCAGTGCCAAGTCCGGTTCTATTCCTTTCTCTTAACGTTTAGAATGTCACCTCTTCCCTCTCACTGAATCCTGTGGATGCTCGTCTCCCCAGATTTCCACTGCCTCAGGTACTGTAGGGCCTGTTGAGTCAAAACCAGATTCCATTAGTTGAACGCTGACAAGGTATAGGAAGTGAAACAGTCTCCACCTGCTAGAATAGCACAATCAATTCAGATACAGTATTATGGGCATGTTAATTTCTACATTTCAGCATCCCCATGCCAAATAGACCTACATCTCTAAAGGCCTATTTGCTGTCAGTCAACATGCGTCCCCCACACACTTGCTCATCACTTCCTGTCTGTGACAGTCATGCAAGACAAGAGATTCACGCTGCAGTGGCAAGGGACTTCCTGTCATAATGGCAACACCCACTGAAAGATCAGGACCCGGGTCAACTGTCCCTCAGAAAAGAGCTGCAGGCATACTACGGGGATTCTCTCCTCCATCCAGTCACCGTCAACACTATTCAACTGTCACCAAATCCTTATATAATGTAAGCTACATTGACCAGTCAGTCTTACAAACAGATTTGATTCAGGATGAAAGACAGACATTTAGGACTGACATACAGTGGGGCAAAAAAGTATTTAGTCAGCCACCAATTGTGCAAGTTCTCCCACTTAAAAAGATGAGAGAGGCCTGTAATTTTCATCATAGGTACACTTCAACTATGACAGACAAAATGAGAAAGAAAAAAAATCCAGAAAATCACATTGTAGGATTTTTTATGAATTTATTTGCAAATTATGGTGGAAAATAAGTATTTGGTCAATAACAAAAGTTTCTCAATACTTTGTTATATACCCTTTGTTGGCAATGACAGAGGTCAAACGTTTTCTGTAAGTCTTCACAAGGTTTTCACACACTGTTGCTGGTATTTTGGCCCATTCCTCCATGCAGATCTCCTCTAGAGCAGTGATGTTTTGGGGCTGTTGCTGGGCAACATGGACTTTCAACTCCCTCCAAAGATTTTCTATGGGGTTGAGATCTGGAGACTGGCTAGGCCACTCCAGGACCTTGAAATGCTTCTTACGAAGCCACTCCTTCGTTGCCCGGGCGGTGTGTTTGGGATCATTGTCATGCTGAAAGACCCAGCCACGTTTCATCTTCAATGCCCTTGCTGATGGAAGGAGGTTTTCACTCAAAATATCACGATACATGGCCCCATTCATTCTTTCCTTTACACGGATCAGTCGTCCTGGTCCCTTTGCAGAAAAACAGCCCCAAAGCATGATGTTTCCACCCCCATGCTTCACAGTAGGTATGGTGTTCTTTGGCTGCAACTCAGCATTCTTTGTCCTCCAAACACGACAAGTTATATTTTGGTTTCATCTGACCATATGACATTCTCCCAATCTTCTTCTGGATCATCCAAATGCTCTATAGCAAACTTCAGACGGGCCTGGACATGTACTGGCTTAAGCAGGGGGACACGTCTGGCACTGCAGGATTTGAGTCCCTGGCGGCGTAGTGTGTTACTGATGGTAGGCTTTGTTACTTTGGTCCCAGCCCTCTGCAGGTCATTCACTAGGTCCCCCGTGTGGTTCTGGGATTTTTGCTCATCGTTCTTGTGATCATTTTGACCCCATGGGGTGAGATCTTGCGTGGAGCCCCAGATCTAGGGAGATTATCAGTGGTCTTGTATGTCTTCAATTTCCTAATAATTGCACCCACAGCTGATTTCTTCAAACCAAGCTGCTTACCTTTTGCAGATTCAGTCTTCCCAGGTCTACAATTTTGTTTCTGGTGTCCTTTGACAGCTCTTTGGTCTTGGCCATAGTAGAGTTTGGAGTGTGACTGTTTGAGGTTGTGGACCGGTGTCTTTTATACTGATAACAAGTTCAAACAGGTGCCATTAATACAGGTAACGAGTGGAGGACAGAGGAGCCTCTTAAAGAAGTTACAGGTCTGTGAGAGCCAGAAATCTTGCTTGTTTGTAGGTGACCAAATACTTATTTTCCACCATAATTTGCAAATAAATTCATTAAAAATCCTACAATGTGATTTTCTAGATTTTTTTTCTAATTTTGTCTGTCATAGTTGATATGCACCTATGATGAAAATTACAGGCCTCATCTTTTTAAGTGGGAGAACTTGCACAATTGGTAACTGACTAAATACTTTTTTGCCCCACTGTACAAGACCTAAGAGCCCTGTGCAACATGATGGTTTCAATAGGAGATTGATTAATAATTAAACTTTTATTTTGATTAAAGTCATCAGTATTAGCACGGAATTCAACTAGGTTGAGTAAGATCTCAACTATGCTTTGATGTACTGGTAATCATATTAGTTCACAGTCTTATAAAATACTGGTAAATGACCAGACAAGGAAATGCTTTCCCCAAACGAGTACCTACCCCCTTGCATCTTTGTAAAACTCAAACAAATTAGAGGTGAAAGAAAGAGGTTTGGGTATACTGTTTCTCTTTACAAACCGAACTCGACTTTGAACCATGAGATCAAGGTAAAGGTAGTTAGTGTGTGTGAGAGAGAATATGTAGATCTCCAGCTTTTTAACTGTAGGTCTACTTAAAAAGATGCCTGGCCTGAGAACAACACCGGCCATTGATTTACAGTGTTCTGTTATAGCCTCGATTCAACAGGGCAACAGGCGTGTTAAATAACACTGAGTGACTATCCAATTGAATATCCTGAAAAGAGATGGTCATTGAACGTGTATTAATGTGATTTTTAAAGAGTAGGGACATTGAATGTAGCCTAATTCTCAAATGAACATTCTCAATGTTTTCTATTGAGGCATTATTTTTGTCATCCAGATGTTTCTCGACGGAAACATCTGTAAGGCAACAACGTAAGTAACATCTGCATTTAACATTTTACTAACAAAAAACACTGACGCGAGTTCTCAACCCAAAAACCGTTCACTCAATCCAGTCACTCCGAAATTAGCATAGCAATACATTTACATCTAGATCCCTGCCACAATTAAACAACCAATTTCAACCAATTTGCCTTTACCGTAACATCAGTGTGGAATCCGCTTTCTCCCTCAAACGAACATGATATCTTTAAAACGGTCAGCTCACGAGTCGAGATGTGGTAAAGTAAAACGTCTCCTATGTTCTGCGGTAGGCTACACTCCTCGTTCTCAGGCTTTTACGGTGGCAGAACTATAGCGCCACAACTGGAAGAAAATCAACAGGCCAATGAAAGCGTTGCACAATCTGGGATATTTTCTGCTACACTGCAACCTGGTCTCAGAGCATTTCGTATTACTCTATACATAAATTTGAGACTCTTAATTTAGGTATGATATGTTATGTTTCAGTATGGTATGTATTCATTTGTGGATGTCCATCACCCATTTCGTATGATATGTTACGAATTACAATTCGTATTATATGTTACGAATTTGCAAAACAAACTATATGTTAAGAATTAGTAAAATGTATGATATGTTACAAATTCTAGCCAGGTGGCGAGCTGGCTAGCTGGCTAACGTTAGCTAGGCTAGGAGTTAGGGGTTGGGGTTAAGTTTAGGAGTTAGGGTTAGGTTAGCTACGGTTAGGTTAGCTACGGTTAGGGTAAGGGGAAGGGTTAGCTAACATGCTAAGTACATTACATTACCAAAATTATGTGGACACCTGCTTGTCGAACATCTTATTCCAAAATAATGGACATTAATATAGAGTCAATCCCCACTTTGCTGCTATAACAGCCTCCACTCTTCTAGGAAGGCTTTCCATTAGATGTTGGAACATTGCTGCGGGGATTTACTTCAATTCATCCACAAGAGCATTAGTGAGGTCAGGCACTGATGTTGGGAAATTAGGCCTGGCTCGCAATTGGCATCCAATTCATCCCAAAGGTGTTCGATGGGGTTGAGGTCAGCGCTCTGTGCAGGCCAGTCAAGTTCTGTGCAGGCCAGTCAAACTTTACAGTTGTCACTATGCATTGGGGAAGGTAGCATTCTCCTGGTATCCGCCAAACCCAGATTTGTCCGTCGGACTGCCAGGTGATGAAGCGTGATTTATCACTCCAGAGAAAGCATTTCCACTGCTCCAGAGTTCAATGGCTCTGAGCTTTACACTACTCCAGCTGACGCTTGGCATTGCAGATGGTAATCTCAGGCTTGTGTGCGGCTGTTCAGCCATGGAAACCCATTTAATGAAGCTCTCGACGAACAGTTCTTGTGCTGACATTGCTTCCAGAGGCAGTTTGGAATTCGGTAGTGAGTGTTGCAACTGAGGACAGACAATTTTTAAAGCTTACGCGCTTCAACACTCGGTGTTCCCGTGGTGTAGTTGCTAGCAGTTTAAAATGAGCTAATTAGCTAAAGTTGTCCAGGATGAGATTCAAACTCGCAACCTTTGGGTTGCTAGACTTTCACGTTATACACCCACCCATCCATCCAGCCCTACCAACCATCCTACTTTAAATAACCATATGTCTTATGTAACCATACCAAACATAATATATCATACTAATCTGAGCATCCCAGATTTACTTTTACTATGTTACATCTAGTCTATGAGACCAGACTGCAATGCAAGGCTCATTTTAATGATAATAATAGTAGGTCTATCTACAGTGCATTCGGGAAAGTAGTCAGACCCCTTGACCTTTTCCACATTCTACAATTGATTAAATGTTGGGTTCACCTTCCAACAGGACAACGACCCTAAGCACACAGCCAAGACAACGCAGGAGAGCTTCAGGACAAGTCTCTGAATGTCCTTGAGTGGCCCAGCCAGAGCCCGGACTTGAACCCGATCGAACATCTCTGGAGAGACCTGAAAATAATTGAGCAGCAATGCTCCCCATCCAACCTGGCAGAGCTTGAGAGGATTTGCAGAGAAGAATGGGAGAAACTTCCCAAATACAGGTGTGCCACGCTTGTAGCGTCATACTTAAGAAGACTCGAGGCTGTAATCTCTGCCAAAGGTGCTTCAACAAAGTACTGAGAAAAGGGTCTGAATACTTATGTAAATGTGATATTTACGTTTTTTATTTGTAATACATTTGCTAACAATTCTAAGCCAGTTTTTGCTTTGTCATTATGGAGTATTGTGTGCAGATTGAGGGGGAAAAACGATTTAATACATTTTAGAATAAGGCTGTAACATAACAAAATGTGGAAAAAGTAATTGACTATATTCTTGAAGAATATGACTTAGGTTAGTTAGCCAGCCTACAGATGTGTCATACAACTCCGTTCCACGTTAGAAGAGAATAGAGTATCCGTGTAGTCTTCTGGTCAAATGCATTATCATGAGAATTGAGACTAAAACTCCCTGTCCCAAACAGGCCTTCACACCAGAAGGCTCTTCACTGACACCTGGTGAAATAAAAGGATATAATGAAAGGGAGACAATAGGTTTCCTATTACCATAGGAACAAG
Organism: Oncorhynchus mykiss; assembly: GCF_057628025.1. Taxonomy (NCBI): domain Eukaryota; kingdom Metazoa; phylum Chordata; class Actinopteri; order Salmoniformes; family Salmonidae; genus Oncorhynchus; species Oncorhynchus mykiss. Next base: position 16,299,528 of record NC_143024.1, read on the forward strand.
AGTAAACACGGAAGTTAATACAGTAGGCTATGGATGTTTTAAACTGGTGGAAATAGCCAACACCTATCTGCAAACAGGTGAGTTTGTTTGACAAAGTAGCAATAGTGAAATAGAATAAGCTTGCCAGTACTCTGCTTTCAGTAATCCTACACTGTAACAAGTGCGATGTGCTGCTATCTGACTCTGTCTCCCCTGTAAAATATGTATTTATTAATTTTCATCTGAATTGGGCAAACTTGCATAAAATAAGGAAAAGCAACATGTTTGTGTTTTGCTGAATTTTGCAGTTAATTCTCCTGTAAGAATCCCGAAACAAGATGCCCAAGTTTGAGGAGCTAGAAGCCCATTCATCCTGCCATGTCCACTGCCCCTCCACTCCTATAACTCCTGTCCCCAGCAACCTGATTGCCAAAAGATACAGCATCCTACAGAGATTGGGCAGAGGGAGTTTTAGCACTGTTTACCTCGTTCAAGACACTAGAGCAAGGGATGGGGAGAAACTGTGAGTATGTCTCCTGCTGTTGTCCTGCGCTGCTCTTCACATGTCAACTGCCCAGTGCCCACCTTGCCCTCTATTAGAAATGGGTAAAATCTTTCATATTGCTTACATCTCTCCAATCCTTTTAGATAAGTGTGTTAGGGGTCGAGACCAATGACTAGGAGTGTAGGGGTGGTTCCTCTACCGATGGTTCTCAATTAAAACAGCAGTTCTGTGTTCATCCTCTGGGTGGCAGCATTAGCCTGGGTATACAGAGGCCTGAGAGCACCTCACATCTCTTCTCTTCCCCTCTCTCTCCTCTCTCTCTCTCCCTCCCTCATCATATCCCCATGTATGGGGGAGAGAATGTTTGCTCTGAGCAGCTGGCTCTGTGCTAATCAAACACATTTGAGATTTTATTAGGATCCCCATTAGCTGACACAAATGGTGACAGCTAGTCTTCCTGGGGTCTGATACATAATGAGAAAGACATTATGGACAAAAAGACTTTACAGTTGACATACATTTAAAAACATTAACGTTGACATGACAGACTTATAAAATGTAACTGCATTACATTGAACTGCATTGCAGAACCCAAGGCATTATCTGGATGAACTAGAGACTCAACATGAAGAGAGTTGGCACTCTGAACTGAGTTTAATTGTGTGTATGTGTGTGTGTCGGTGTGTGTGTGTGTGTGTCGGTGTGTGTGTGCCAGTCATGTTTACCTCCTGACCTTGACATAACAAACTCCTGGCTTACTGCTCAAATACTGACCGCCCAAATCAAAACAGCACCAGGAGTTCATCTACTATGTCTATAAATACACGTTTGGGTAAGCCTAAATGGGCACTGCAAGCACACAATGGTCTCACGACAAAGGACATACATGATGAAACTGGGTCTTGCCTAACCAGCATTGAAGCATGATGCCTGCTGGCACAGTCCAGCGAGCCGGGCCCAGAGTCCCGTGCCTCTGAGCACACAGATGCCACAGCAGGTACGTTTGGCTCCTGGGCAAGTATCAAGCCCCTGCAAGGTGCCAGACAGTAGGCTCTTTGGCATTTCATGCAGTGTGCTGCATTCATAGGGTCTCAGTCATTAAGGAGAGCGTGACAGTAGCCCATCTTTAATCATGGGCCAGAATCCAATCGTTGCAGATGGCAGATTTGAATTGGAAAAAGTCCTCACTTTCATTCGCTGTCTCTCTGCCACACACACACACACACACACACACACACACACACACACACACACACACACACGCACGCACGCATCTTTTAGATTTCAAAGAAATGGAGGGAATGGGACCATCCTTCTACCCAGAGAGTAAAGAGAGGGAGTGAGAGATAGTGAGTAAAGAAAGACAGAAATGGAGGGAATGGGACAACCATCCTTCTACCCAGAGAGTAAAGAGAGGGAGTGAGAGATAGTGAGTAAAGAAAGACAGAAATGGAGGGAATGGGACAACCATCCTTCTACCCAGAGAGTAAAGAGAGGGAGTGAGAGATAGTGAGTAAAGAAAGACAGAAATGGAGGGAATGGGACAACCATCCTTCTACCCAGAGAGTAAAGAGAGGGAGTGAGAGATAGTGAGTAAAGAAAGACAGAAATGGAGGGAGATAGTGAGTAAAGAAAGACAGAAATGGAGGGAGATAGTGAGGTAAAAAAGGGAAAGAGGGAGACATACCCTTTTCAGAGAATGCAGCACCAATTAGTTATGGCACCTAGAGGCAAGAGACAACATGCCACGGGTCATTACACCCACGCTCCAGGCTCAGGGCAAGGCTTTCAACTTGTTACCACAGCCCAGCGGTGCCCACTAACCCCCTGACCCACCACACACTGGCACAGCACTGCCACTCAAAACCCCCGCCATTCACAGGGCAGACAGCTCACCTCACTCACAGCACACATTAGCAAGTTAGCTACTACCAGGGAGGGAGGGAGAGTTCTCTAAATGGTTTTTGTAGTCCAGATGAAATCCACTAAACATCTGAAATGAAATCCCTATCTTTTTGGGGGTATAATTACAATAGCATAACTCTTTTATAGCCAGATGTATAAAGAGTGCTAGCGAAGGGGCTGTATTTAGGATAACAAAGCTGTATAGTTAATAGACCGATCATAGAGCATCTGCTTCATACAATTCCTCCCTTCCTGTGTGCGTGTGTGTGTGTGTGTGTGTGTGTGTGTGTGTGTGTGTGTGTGTGTGTGTGTGTGTGTGTGTGTGTGTGTGTGTGTGTGTGTGTGTGTGTGTGTGTGTGTGTGTGTGTGTGTGTGTGTGTGTGAGTGAGTGAGTGAGTGAGTGAGTGAGTGAGTGAGTGAGTGAGTGAGTGCAGAACGTATTCATAAACAGTTTGAACTTCTGAGTCACTGCCTGAATTGGCTTTGTTCTGCCCATTGTAGCATATGGCTCCAGCTTAACAGATGCTGTGGAATTTTTATTCTGACTCATTACGACTCCGCTAAACAGCAGTCAAACGAGCCCTCCAACAACTGACTGTCAGTTAGCTGTATTCAAGCTACAGTGCCTTGCGAAAGTATTCGGCCCCCTTGAACTTTGCGACCTTTTGCCACATTTCAGGCTTCAAACATAAAGATATAAAACTGTATTTTTTTGTGAAGAATCAAAAACAAGTGGGACACAATCATGAAGTGGAACAACATTTATTGGATATTTCAAACTTTTTTAACAAATCAAAAACTGAAAAATTGGGCGTGCAAAATTATTCAGCCCCTTTACTTTCAGTGCAGCAAACTCTCTCCAGAAGTTCAGTGAGGATCTCTGAATGATCCAATGTTGACCTAAATGACTAATGATGATAAATACAATCCACCTGTGTGTAATCAAGTCTCCGTATAAATGCACCTGCACTGTGATAGTCTCAGAGGTCCGTTAAAAGCGCAGAGAGCATCATGAAGAACAAGGAACACACCAGGCAGGTCCGAGATACTGTTGTGAAGAAGTTTAAAGCCGGATTTGGATACAAAAATATTTCCCAAGCTTTAAACATCCCAAGGAGCACTGTGCAAGCGATAATATTGAAATGGAAGGAGTATCAGACCACTGCAAATCTACCAAGACCTGGCCGTCCCTCTAAACTTTCAGCTCATACAAGGAGAAGACTGATCAGAGATGCAGCCAAGAGGCCCATGATCACTCTGGATGAACTGCAGAGATCTACAGCTGAGGTGGGAGACTCTGTCCATTGGACAACAATCAGTCGCATATTGCACAAATCTGGCCTTTATGGAAGAGAGGCAAGAAGAAAGCCATTTCTTAAAGATATCCATAAAAAGTGTAATTTAAAGTTTGCCACAAGCCACCTGGGAGACACACCAAACATGTGGAAGAAGGTGCTCTGGTCAGATGAAACCAAAATTGAACTTTTTGGCAACAATGCAAAACGTTATGTTTGGCGTAAAAGCAACACAGCTGAACACACCATCCCCACTGCCAAACATGGTGGTGGCAGCATCATGGTTTGGGCCTGCTTTTCTTCAGCAGGGACAGGGAAGATGGTTAAAATTGATGGGAAGATGGATGGAGCCAAATACAGGACCATTCTGGAAGAAAACCTGATGGAGTCTGCAAAAGACCTGAGACTGGGACCGAGATTTGTCTTCCAACAAGACAATGATCCAAAACACAAAGCAAAATCTACAATGGAATGGTTCAAAAATAAACATATCCAGGTGTTAGAATGGCCAAGTCAAAGTCCAGACCTGAATCCAATCGAGAATCTGTGGAAAGAACTGAAAACTGCTGTTCACAAATGCTCTCCATCCAACCTCACTGAGCTCGAGCTGTTTTGCAAGGAGGAATGGGAAAAAATTTCAGTCTCTCGATGTGCAAAACTGATAGAGACATACCCCAAGCGACTTACAGCTGTAATCGCAGCAAAAGGTGGCGCTACAAAGTATTAACTTAAGGGGGCTGAATAATTTTGCACGCCCAATTTTTCAGTTTTTGATTTGTTAAAAAAGTTTGAAATATCCAATAAATGTCGTTCCACTTCATGATTGTGTCCCACTTGTTGTTGATTCTTCACAAAAAAATACAGTTTTATATCTTTATGTTTGAAGCCTGAAATGTGGAAAAAGGTCGCAAAGTTCAAGGGGGCCAAATACTTTCGCAAGGCACTGTATATTTGAGATATATAGAGATATATGTGCCAAGGATGCATTTAAAGCAGTGCATTCACATACAGTATACACATTCATTTCTCACATTTTTCTCAGATCATATGACTGCAGGTTGTGGGTTGGTGTTGGAAGTCACACCCTTTCCCTTACTGAAGACATCAGGCATCACCAGCCCCTCTGCAGTAAAAATACATATCAAATCGTCATCTGCTATGATGATCAATGTTATCACTCTGCTCATGGATCACACCTGCTTTGAGCAAGAGGAGTTTCTGAATGTCTGATGTTGGTTCCCCTGGGGCAGGGTGTCAAACTGATTCCATGGATGGCCTAGTGTCTGTGGGTTTTTGTTTTTGCTTTTCAATTAAGGCCTAGACAACCAGTTGAGAGGAGTTCCTCACTAATTTGTGATCAGAATTCAACAATCAAGTACAAAAACGTGCAGAAACTCAGCCCTTCGTGGAATGAGTTTGACATGTGTGCCTGGGGGATTGATTCTGTTACCTGGACTGTCCATCAGACAGCCACATCCACACTGAGAGACCACTGATAGCTTTCCTTTCCTCGTCACGTGAGACCAGTGTCAGTCAGGCTACTGTCTATCACATGCAATGATGACTCGTGTGTGTGTGTGGGGGGGGTTCGGAATTAATTTATTATATCCAGCCAGAATTCCTCCTGGACTTGCTGAAGCCAGTCACTCATGACTTCTGGTTTCTGCTTCCCTTCTTGGCACTGAAGCAGGTAGCTATGCACATAGCAAGAAAGCACAGTATGTTGAGCACAGTAGAGTAGGTAACCATTTTTGGTTCCAGGTAGGACCCTTCTTGGTTCCAGGTAGAACTCTTTTGGGGTCAATGTTCAAAAATGGTTCTACCTGGAACCAAATGGGTTCTACTTGGAACCAAAGGGGTTCGACCTGGAACCAAAAGGGGTTCTTCAAAGGGTTCTCCTGTGGAAACAGCAGAATAACCCTTTTTGGCTCTAGATAGCACCTTTTTTTCTAAGAGTGTACATGTGTCATACACATACAGTGTACACATACAGTGTACACATACAGTGTGCTTTGTGACGTTATTGACTTATTCTGGTCAACAAGCCCATCAAGCTGACCTCTATTCCACTGTGTAATCACATACAGTAGATGGCTTTGAACAAGAAGGACCTGGACTTTAAAAAGTGCAGACTTCAAGGCTACAACAGAGAGCTGCCTCGGGGATACAGCTGTTTCACATCAGCCCAAGACAAATGGCCTTGTCTTCTTCCCCTTTATTAACAATCTCCTCCTTATCGTTTCATTCCAACGTTAAAATGATTAACTCTGAATGAGGAGCGATGTGTTCTTCTGCCTGTTTCGTAAACAAGAGTGACAGGCAGCCAAGATTGTCAGAAATAGTTTCCCCTTTGTTTGTTCATTCATTTAGTTTCCCCCACCCATTCACTTAGTGTGTGCAGCATTCTGGGAAAATAACAATTGCTCCTTCGGTTAGCTTAGCTGTCAACAGTTACTGTAAATGTTCCCCATCCAAAACGTGTGTATTGAGTGTTTGTAAACACAGTCATTACTAACAATGATGGTCTTGTCTAGATGGTTTATTGTGTGCTTACTATACTAATTACAAAGTCGCAGCTGATGTGCAATCAGTACCAAGTCATTATTGTATAATGCACACATATCTAATTCATTACCAGCACCTACCAGCAGGCTGTTGGAGTCCATCTCCAATGTGTAAATAAGTATCAGCCAATACTTCTTGCAGAAGCAAGCACACTAGTTAAATGACGACCAGCTGACGTTTCTGTCCCTGCATACTTGAGTTGTGTGTACCCGCTAGCTCAATAAGTGCTTCTGTACCTTTTGGGAAGAATTACGGAGGTGAGGACAAACAGCTTGGTAATATTTCCTTCTGGGCTGTGGATAGATGTGGTTGGCAGCACCCATGCCTCTCGCCTCTCGCCTCTCACACTCTCCCTCGCCTCTCGCCTCTCGCCTCTCACACTCTCCCTCGCCTCTCGCCTCTCGCCTCTCACACTCTCCCTCGCCTCTCGCCTCTCGCCTCTCGCCTCTCACACTCTCCCTCGCCTCTCGCCTCTCGCCTCTCGCCTCTCACACTCTCCCTCGCCTCTCGCCTCTCGCCTCTCACACTCTCCCTCGCCTCTCGCCTCTCGCCTCTCACACTCTCCCTCGCCTCTCGCCTCTCGCCTCTCACACTCTCCCTCGCCTCGCCCGCCACCACACATCCATTTAACAATACCCCACCACTCATTTCCCTGCAATGCGAGGTCTTTCACTTGGAAAAGAGCAATATACGGACGGTACTGATGCGGATAGAACGTTTTTAAAGGCTCAACAAATGAAATTGAATTAGAAATCAAATCAGAAAAAAAGAAGCCCTGGTTGCATATTAGGGACTGACTGACTGAGTGACTGACTGACTGACTGACTGACTGAGTGACTGACTGACTGACTGACTGACTGACTGACTGACTGAGTGACTGACTGACTGACTGACTGAGTGACTGACTGACTGAGTGACTGAGTGACTGACTGACTGACTGACTGACTGACTGACTGACTGACTGAGTGAGTGACTGACTGAGTGACTGAGTGACTGAGTGACTGACTGACTGACTGACTGAGTGACTGAGTGACTGAGTGACTGAGTGACTGACTGACTGACTGAGTGACTGAGTGACTGAGTGACTGACTGACTGAGTGACTGAGTGACTGACTGACTGACTGACTGACTGACTGACTGAGTGACTGAGTGACTGACTGACTGAGTGACTGACTGACTGACTGAGTGACTGAGTGACTGACTGACTGAGTGACTGACTGACTGAGTGACTGAGTGACTGACTGACTGACTGACTGACTGGGTGAGTGACAGTGCTTCCAGGTGGATTTGTGGTGGTGTGGCCAGTGGATCAGAGATGGTCAGGTCTCAGATCTTTACTGTACATGGATACAGAGGGGTGATGCAGGGGTTCTTTACATGGAGCAGGTCTTGTCTGGTTGATTGCTATGCAAGGCCTACTGGAGGGGCTTCTATGCCAATAGTTGACTCCTGTTCACCAGTTCTTGTATAACTTACTGTATATACACCTACAGATCATTATATATACTGTAAATACACATACAGATCATTATATATACTGTAAATACACCTACAGATCATTATATATACTGTAAATACACATACAGATCATTATATATACTGTAAATACACCTACAGATCATTATATATACTGTAAATACACATACAGATCATTATATATACTGTAAATACACCTACAGATCATTATATATACTGTAAATACACATACAGATCATTATATATACTGTAAATACACATACAGATCATTATATATACTGTAAATACACCTACAGATCATTATATATACTGTAAATACACCTACAGATCATTATATATACTGTAAATACACATACAGATCATTATATATACTGTAAATACACCTACAGATCATTATATATACTGTAAATACACCTACAGATCATTATATATACTGTAAATACACATACAGATCATTATATATACTGTATATACACATACAGATCATTATATATACTGTAAATACACCTACAGATCATTATATATACTGTATATACACATACAGATCATTATATATACTGTAAATACACATACAGATCATTATATATACTGTAAATACACATACAGATCATTATATATACTGTAAATACACATACAGATCATTATATATACTGTAAATACACCTACAGATCATTATATATACTGTATATACACATACAGATCATTATATATACTGTAAATACACATACAGATCATTATATATACTGTAAATACACATACAGATCATTACACACACACACCATTACACACACATCATTATATATACTGTATATACAGATATGCGCGCACACACACACACACACACACACACCTTCTCCACTCCTCTCAGTCTCCAGACCCCATACCTCTGTCAGATTTAGGAAACCTCCCAACCTCTTTAAAGCCAGATTGGTTATCTCATCTGACTGCATGTCCCTCCCTCCCTCCCTCCCTCCCTCCCTCCCTCCCTCCCTCCCTCCCTCCATCATCAATCCTCTAACTCACTCTCACTCTCTTTTCCTCCTTCCCTCCATTCTGTTGGTGCCATGTGTCTTTCTTTCTCTTTATTTCCCTCACTCCCCTCTCTCCCCTCTCCCTTCACTCGCCCATCTCACCTCCCCCTCTCACCTCTCCCCCCTCTCCCCTCTCCCCTCTCTCCCATCTCACCTCCCCCTCTCACCTCTCCCCCTCTCCCCTCTCCCCTCTCTCCCATCTCACCTCTCCATCTCACCTCTCCCCTGTCCCCTCTCCCCTCTCCCCTCTCTCCCCTCTCCCTTCACTCGCCCATCTCACCTCCCCCTCTCACCTCTCCCCCCTCTTCCCTCTCCCTTCACTCGCCCATCTCACCTCCCCCTCTCCCTTCGCCTCTCCCCTCCTCCCTCTCCCCTCGACTCTCTCGCCTCTCACCTCTCCCCTCTCCCCTCCTCCCTCTCCCCTCGACTCTCTCGCCTCTCCCCTCTTCCCTCATCCCTCTCCCCTCTTCCCTCATCCCTCTCCCCTCTCCCCTCCTCCCTCTCGCCTCTCCCCTCCTCCCTCCTCCCTCCTCCCTCTCCCTCTCCCCTCCTCCCTCTCCCCTCTACCCCCTCCCCTCGCCTCTCTCCCCTCTCACCTCTTGCTTCTCTCCCCTCTCTCCCCTCTCCCCTCTCCCCACCTCCCTCTCCCCTCCTCCCTCTCCCCTCTCCCCTCCTCCCTCTCCCCTCTCCCCCTCCCCTCGCCTCTCTCCCCTCTCCCCTCTCACCTCTTGCTTCTCTCCCCTCTCGCCCCTCTCCCCTCTCACCTCTAGCTTCTCTCCCCTCTCTCCCCTCTCCCCTCTCCCCACCTCCCTCTCCCCTCTCCCCTCCTCCCTCTCCCCTCTCCCCCTCCCCTCGCCTCTCTCCCCTCTCCCCTCTCACCTCTTGCTTCTCTCCCCTCTCGCCCCTCTCCCCTCTCACCTCTAGCTTCTCTCCCCTCTCACCTCTCTCCCCTCATCCCTCTCCCCTCTCCCCCCTCCCCTCGCCTCTCTCCCCTCTCACCTCTTGCTTCTCTCCCCTCTCGCCTCTCGCCCCTCTCCCCTCTCCCCTCTCCCCTCTCCCCTCGCCACTCTCCCCTGTCCCAGTCCATATTGTAATTTGAACTTCTGGAATCCATCAGGACATGTACATCTGTTTGGGTTTATTCTTCATGTTAACAGTGAGACAGACAACATTTTCAACATATACCTACCTACCTGTAAATCTTTGTAGTGATTTCTCATCTTGTTTTTCAGTCTGTCATCACCTTGTTACATCAGCTAGTGATGTGGCTAGGAGGACCATAGGAATGATACCAATGGTTTATTCCCCAGGATGAAAGTGTGTGTGTGTGCATGGTGCGTGTGCATGGCGTGTGTGTGTGTGTATGTGTGTGTGTGCGCGCGCGTGTGTGTGTGTGTGTGTGTGTGTGTGTGTGTGTGTGTGTGTGTGTGTGTGTGTGTGTGTATGTGTGTGTATGTGTGTGTGTGTATGTGTATGTGTATGTGTGTGTATGTGTGTGTGTGTATGTGTGTGTGTGTGTGTGTGTGTGTATATGTGTGTGTGTGTGTGTGTCTGTGTATATGTGTGTGTGTGTGTACCGTAATGTGGCTTCCCTCCCCACTGTTCCAGGATTATACCAATGTGATCCAACTAACAGAGACAATAAGAGAATCTGGACACGCTGCGTTCTAAGTTATTCCCTGCAGGAACGGCTGGATGAGTAATGTGATGTTCATGCCGCATGGCGAGAACCCCTGTCCTATGAATGGAGGACTTTCTCTGAATTCTGAATGCCCTCTGCTGTAATGTGATATTTTGAGGGAGACAGAACAATGTGATATTATGAGGGAGACAGAACAATGTGATATTATGAGGGAGACAGAACAATGTGATATTATGAGGGAGACAGAACAATGTGATATTATGAGGGAGACAGAACAATGTGGTATTATGAGGGAGACAGAACAATGTGATATTATGAGGGAGACAGAACAATGTGATATTATGAGGGAGACAGAACAATGTGATATTATGAGGGAGACAGAACAATGTGATATTATGAGGGAGACAGAACAATGTGATATTATGAGGGAGACAGAACAATGTGATATTATGAGGGAGACAGAACAATGTGATATTATGAGGGAGACAGAACAATGTGATATTATGAGGGAGACAGAACAATGTGATATTATGAGGGAGACAGAACAATGTGATATTATGAGGGAGACAGAACAACTGCATAAAACAAAAAGCAATAAACGAAGCACTGAGTCACATAGACACATTTTATATACTAAATCCATACTCTCAGTTATTTTTAATTCACCAATCGTATTTATATTTCTGCTCAATTACCTTCTGTGACATAATATGCTAAATGTGTAGAAGTGCAAAGGCATGGTAAAGTCGGCTGTTTGTTTGTTATATAACCAATGTGCCATTGAATGGTGCCCCTGCCAGCCTGCTTCTCGCTAGAAGGAGTCATCTATTCTAGAGGCTCCATGTCACACCAACAGATATGAGTCCTTCTGTGCCATTCTCTGGTCCTCTACGTCAGGGGTTCTTAAACTTTTTCAGCCCAAGATCCAAATAAGAAATGGACCGTTCTCCCGTGACCCAAATCGTCCTCCAACGACCCAAATTAAGATGAAATAGTGTGTGATTATAGACTGATAACTCGTGACCCACTTGCCCAGGGCCCACTTTAGGCCCACGTCCATCATTTAAGAAACCCTGCTCTACGTCAATCTCTGCCACCAAGGACAAGGCCACTAAACTGCAAACCATTTATCGTATCATACTGTACATACTGTATGCATGAGAACATGGGAAAGGTGATGATATCTAATGAATCACAGCATATGGAGGGGGATTTTGAACGACCATTTATCACAATGTTCCACCAACATCTCCACAACCAGCTGACTTCAACAGTGTTGGAAATCTCCACCAACAGCAGTCTTAGTGTTGGAAATCTCCACAACCAGCTGACTTCAACAGTGTTGGAAATCTCCACCAACAGCAGTCTTAGTGTTGGAAATCTCCACAACCAGCTGACTTCAACAGTGTTGGAAATCACCTCAACCAGCTGACTTCAACAGTGTTGGAAATCTCCACAAACAGCAGTCTTAGACAGTGTTGAAAATCTCCACCAACAGCAGTCTTAGACAGTGTTGGAAATCTCCACCAACAGCAGTCGTAGACAGTGTTGGAAATCTCCACAAACAGCAGTCTTAGACAGTGTTGGAAATCTCCACAAACAGCAGTCTTAGACAGTGTTGGAAATCTCCACAAACAGCAGTCTTAGACAGTGTTGGAAATCTCCACAAACAGCAGTCTTAGACAGTGTTGGAAATCTCCACAAACAGCAGTCTTAGACAGTGTTGGAAATCTCCACAAACAGCAGTCTTAGACAGTGTTGGAAATCTCCACAAACAGCAGTCTTAGACAGTGTTGGAAATCTCCACAAACAGCAGTCTTAGACAGTGTTGGAAATCTCCGCAACCAGCTGACTTCGACAGTGTTGGAAATCTCCTCAACCAGCTGACTTCAACAGTGTTTGAAATCTCCTCAACCAGCTGACTTCAACAGTGTTGGAAATCTCCACAAACAGCAGTCTTAGACAGTGTTGGAAATCTCCACAAACAGCAGTCTTAGACAGTGTTGGAAATCTCCACAAACAGCGGTCGTAGACAGTGTTGGCCATGTAGTACATCAAACCACAGCTTTGTCACGAATGATCCCATCCCTCCACTGTCTCCTGGATGACCTCTCAGCCCTGCCCACTGATGTGTTAGTGACCCGGAAGTTACTTCAACCTGGGATCAATGGCTAGCTCAGAACAACAGTAAGCCCAGACCTATGCAGTCATTAACAAGAAGTCAAGGAACACTCTCAATCTGCAGACGATCATTTCATTCCAGGAAGACAAATAATCTGACCGACTATCAGACACAGCCCAGCTTGACCATGACTCATTGCAGAGAGCCAACAGAAGAGGGTGTAAAATATGTTTTCCGGCAGGAAGGAAGAAAGTGGAAGTTAGGTCTTAAATGTCTTGACTGCTGCCACCGGGAACCTGTGAAGAGAGCTGAGAAGACGCAACACCAGATGGAACACATTTCACCAACCACACTAACCCTGGATGCCAACCCAACCCAACATGTGTCATAGTTAGGGCCATGTGTTTTGGTTAATCATATCAGAAGCCTAAGGATCTCTCAGTCTCAGAGCAGCATAGCAGGATGTAATTTAGGACAATGCGTTTCCGCTGCCCAACCTTTGCAGAAGGTGAGAGAAAGTGAAGTAGGAAGCTGAATAGAGAGAGACTGAATGAGAACATAGACTTCACATCAATGACCTGAGGACCAATTTAGCCAGAGGTTCTTTGTGCTGCGACAGATCAGTCCTTTCTCTGAGTGGGGCCTGATGAGCTCCTTAAAGGTATGGAAGGAGGAGAGGTAGAGAGGAGGAGAGGTAGAGAGGAGGAGATGAAGAGATGAAGAGAGGAGGAGAGGTAGAGAGGAGAGGTAGAGAGGAGGAGAGGAAGAGAAGATGAGAGGTAGAGAGGAGGAGAGGTAGAGAGGAGAGGTAGAGAGGAGGAGAGGAAGAGAAGATGAGAGGTAGAGAGGAGGAGAGGTAGAGAGGAGGAGATGAAGAGATGAAGAGAGGAGGAGAGGTAGAGAGGAGAGGTAGAGAGGAGGAGAGGAAGAGAAGATGAGAGGTAGAGAGGAGGAGAGGTAGAGAGGAGGAGATGTAGAGATGAGGAGATGAAGAGAGGAGGAGAGGTAGAGAGGAGGAGAGGTGGAGAGGTAGAGAGGAGAGTTAGAGAGGAGGAGAGGAAGAGAGGAGGAGAGGTAGAGAGGAGAGGTAGAGAGGAGGAGAGGAAGAGAAGAGGAGAGGTAGAGAGGAGGAGAGGTAGAGAGGAGAGGTAGAGAGGAGAGGAAGAAAGGAGGAGAGGTAGAGAGGAGGAGAGGTAGAGAGGAGGAGCGATAGAGAGGAGGAGAGGTAGAGAGGAGGAGAGGTAGAGAGGAGGAGCGATAGAGAGGAGGAGAGGTAGAGAGGAGGAGAGGAAGAAAGGAGGAGAGGTAGACGGGGAGAGGAAGAGAGGAGGAGAGGAAGAGAGGAGGAGAGGTGGAGAGGAGGAGAGGTAGAGAGGAGGAGCGATAGAGAGGAGGAGAGGTAGAGAGGAGGAGAGGAAGAGAGGAGGAGAGGTAGAGAGAAGGAGAGGTAGAGAGGAGGAGAGGTGGAGAGGAGGAGAGGTAGAGAGGAGGAGAGGAAGAGAAGAGGAGCGATAGAGAGGAGGAGAGGTAGAGAGGAGGAGAGGAAGAGAGGAGGAGAGGTAGAGAGGAGGAGAGGTAGAAAGGAGGAGTGATAGAGAGGAGGAGAGGTAGAGAGGAGGAGTGATAGAGAGGATGAGAGGTAGAGAGGAGGAGAGGAAGAGAGGAGGAGAGATAGAGAGGAGGAGAGGAAGAGAGGAGGAGAGGAAGAGAGGAGGAGAGGTAGAGAGGAGGAGAGGTAGAGAGGAGGAGCGATAGAGAGGAGGAGAGGTAGAGAGGAGGAGAGGTAGAGAGGAGGAGCGATAGAGAGGAGAGGTAGAGAGGAGGAGCGATAGAGAGGAGGAGAGGTAGAGAGGAGGAGAGGTGGAGAGGAGGAGAGGATGAGAGGAGGAGAGGTAGAGAGGAGGAGCGATAGAGAGGAGGAGAGGTAGAGAGGAGGAGAGGTGGAGAGGAGGAGAGGATGAGAGGAGGAGAGGTAGAGAGGAGGAGCGATAGAGAGGAGGAGAGGAAGAGAGGAGGAGAGGTAGAGAGGAGGAGAGGTAGCGTACATGTGTGTATGTACCCAGGACCAGACAGGGGACGGGAGAAAACATACATTTTAAACGATCTGTCTGAATGATGTTCCCTGTCCCTGCCCAGGATGATAATTGGGGTACGGTGGTCAACTTACGTCTATTGCCAGCTTTTCACATTTGCACTCCCTAATACTCTATATTGATATATGGGCAGCAGGTAGCCTAGTGGTTAGAGCCAGTAACCGAAAGGTTGCTAGATCCCCGAGCTGACACGGTAAAAATCTGTCATTCTGCTCCTGAACAAGGCAGTTAACCCACTGTTCCTAGGCTGTTATTGTAAATAAGAATTTGTTCTTAACTGACTTGCTTGGTTAAATAAAAAATAAAAATAACTTGCTACTACGTACATGTGTTGCCCATTTTGGAAAAACCCTTTACTATAACCTTTCTCTCTCCTCTGCCGTCTGACCTTTGATCCCTAGTAAGGTGCTGAAGGAGATCCCTCTGGGGGACCTGCGTCCTAACGAGACAGTCCAGGCATCCCAGGAGGCTCAGCTCCTGTCCCAGCTCCACCACCCAGCCATCATCACTTTCTACAGCAGCTTTCTGCATAGAGACTCCTTCTGCATCATCACTGAGTACTGTGAGGTAGGACTGATGTCTCCAGATCTCTTGGAATCTTTTGTGCTCAGGCAATCTCATCCACAACCTTGAATAATGCATTCATTCTCGAGTTCCCTCTGTCAGTTGGACTGGCATCAGTGAGGAAATATTCTCCGCCATCGGTCCGTTTTCAGTTTCCTCGTTTGACCTTGGGCAGGGATCATGTGTACCTTGCCACTGCATTCTCAGTTGTTATTTTCTGTCAGAAACATGTGAAGTGGTTAACCTTTACAGGATTGGTGGGTCCACCTCGGTACGGTTGAGCTAAAGTAGGCTAATGTGATTAGCATGAGGTCGTAAGTAACAAGAACATTTCCCAGGACATAGACATATCTGATATTGGCAGAAAGGTTAAATTCTTGTTAATCGAACTGCACTGACCAATTTACAGTAGCTACCTTGCTATTGTTTGAGGAGAGTGCACAGTTATGAACTTGAAAAGTTATTAATAAACCAATTAGGCACATTTGGGCAGTCATGATACAACATTTTTAACAGAATGCAATGGTTCATTGGATCCGTCTAAAACTTTGCACATACACTGCTGCCATCTAGTGGTCAAAATCTAAATGTAATAATAATATATTATGGCCTTTCTCTTGCATTTCAAAGATGATGGTACAGAAAAACAACAAAAAAACGTTTTTTTCTTTGTATGATCTTTTACCAGATCTAATTATATTCTCCTTCATTCATTTCACAGTTTCACAGTTCCACAAACTTCAAAGTGTTTCCTTTCAAATGGTATCAAGAATATGCATTTACATTTGAAGTCGGAGGTTTACATACACTTAGGTTGGAGTCATTAAATCTTGTTTTTCAACCACTCCACAAATTTCTTGTTAACAAACTATAGTTTTGGCAAGTCGGGTAGGACATCTGCTTTCTGCATGACGCAAGTCATTTTTACAACAATTCTTTACAGACAGATTATTTCACTTATAATTCATTTTATTTAAATTCCAGTGGGTCAGAAGTTTAGTTGACGGTGCCTTTAAACAGCATGGAAAATTCCAGAAAATGATGTCATGGCTTTAGAAGCTTCTGATAGGCTAATTGACACCATTTGAGTCAATTGGAGGTGTACCTGTGAATGTATTTCAAGGCCTACCTTCAAACTCAGTGCCTCTTTGCTTGACATTATGGGAAAATCAAAATCATTATTTTGACTAGTTTTGTGTGTGTATCTAATATATATTTATCTCATGTCATTGCTTACATTATGCATAAATAAGACCTTATAGATGCCAAGTCTTGGTCATGATATGGTTTCAGTTTTTTTTAATGTATTATTAGAAAATAATTGTAGACCTCCACAAGTCTGGTTCATCCTTGGGAGCAATTTCCAATCGCCTGAAGGTACCACGTTCATCTGTACAAACAATAGTACGCAAGTATAAACACCATGGGACCACGCAGCCGTCATAACGCTCAGGAAGGAGACGCGTTCTGTCTTCTAGAGATGAACGCTGTCACGTTCTGACCTTTATTTCCTTTGTTTTGTCTTTATTTAGTATGGTCAGGGCGTGAGTTGGGGTGGGCAGTCTATGTGTGTTTTTCTATGTTGGGGTTTTGAGTTCAGCCTAGTATGGTTCTCAATCAGAGGCAGGTGTCGTTAGTTGTCTCTGATTGAGAATCATACTTAGGTAGCCTGGGTTTCACTTTTGAGTTGTGGGTGTTTGTTTCCGTGTGAGTGTTTGTTGTCACACGGTACTGTTTCGTTTTCGTTCATGTTCACGTTTATTGTTTTATATTTCATAGTGTTCAGTTTATATCTTAAAATAAACGTTATGGACACTTACCACGCTGCGCATTGGTCCTCCGATCCTTCTTGCTTCTCCTCCTCCTCCTCAGAGGGGGAATGCCGTTACAGAAACACCCACCAACCAAGGACCAAGCAGCGTGGTAACAGGCAGCAGCAGCAGGAGAGGCAGCGATACCTGGAGAGATGGACTTGGGAGGAGATTCTGGACGGCAAAGGACCCTGGAATCAGCCAGGGGAATATCGCCGTCCCAAAGCAGAGCTGGAGGCAGCGAAAGCAGAGAGGCGTCGGTATGAGGAGGCAGCACGGCAGCGCGGCTGGAAGCCCGAGAGGCAGCCCCAAACATTTATTGGGAGGGGGCACACGGGGAGTGTGGCGAGTTCAGGTAGGAGACCTGCTCCAACTTCCCGTGCTTACCGGAGAGCAAGAGGGACCGGGCAGGCACCGTGTTATGCGGTGTAGCGCACAGTTTCCCCAGTGCGTGTGCATAGCTCGGTGCGGTACATTCCAGCTCCTCGTATCGGCCGGGCTAGAGTGGGCATCGAGCCAGGTGCCATGAAGCCGGCTCTACGGATCTGGTCTCCAGTGCGTCTCTTCGGGCCGCCGTACATGGCACCAGCCTTACGCATGGTGTCCCCGATTCGCCAGCACAGCCCAGTGCGGGCTATTCCACCTCGCCGCACTGGCCTGGCTACGGGGAGCATTCAACCAGGTAAGGTTGGGCAGGCTCGGTGCTCAAGAGCTCCAGTGCGCCTGCACGGTCCGATCTACCCAGTGCCACCTCCACGCACCAGCCCTCCGGTGGCAGCCCCCGCACCAGGCTGTCTCTCCGTCTTCTGCCTACAGGTGCTCCCGCCTGCCCAGCGCTGCCAGAGCCTTCCTCCTCTCCAGCGCTGTCAAAGACTCCAGCCTGTCCTGAGCCGCCAGTCTCCCGTCTGTCTTGAGCTGCCAGAGTCTCCCGTCTGTCCTGAGCCGCCAGGGCCGCCAGTCTGTCCTGAGCCGCCAGAGCCGCCAGTCAGCCAGGAGCCGCCAGAGCCCCCAGCAAGCCAGGAGCCTCCAGAGCCGCCAGCAAGCCAGGAGCCTCCAGAGCCGTCAGCCAGCCAGGAGCTTCCAGAGCCGTCAGCCAGCCAGGAGCTGCCAGAGCCGCCAGCCAGCTAGGAGCTGCCAGAGCCGCCAGTCAGCCAGGAGCTGCCAGAGCCGCCAGTCAGCCAGGAGCTGCCAGAGCCGCCAGTCAGCCAGGAGCTGCCAGAGCCGTCAGTCAGCCAGGAGCTGCCAGAGCCGTCAGTCAGCCAGGAGCTGCCAGAGCCGTTAGCCAGCAGGAGCTGCCAGAGCCGTCAGTCAGCCAGGCGATGCCAGAATCGGCCTTCACTCCGGCACTGCCAGAGCCGTCAGCCAGCCAGGAGCTGCCAGAGCCGCCAGCCAGCTAGGAGCTGCCAGAGCCGCCAGTCAGCCAGGAGCTGCCAGAGCCGCCAGTCAGCCAGGAGCTGCCAGAGCCGCCAGTCAGCCAGGAGCTGCCAGAGCCGTCAGTCAGCCAGGAGCTGCCAGAGCCGTCAGTCAGCCAGGAGCTGCCAGAGCCGTTAGCCAGCAGGAGCTGTCAGAGCCGTCAGTCAGCCAGGCGATGCCAGAATCGGCCTTCACTCCGGCACTGCCGGAGTCTCCCGTCCATTCGGGACCCATGGCTAGGGTCCCCAGTCTGAGGTCGGCGGCGAGGGTCGCCGCTCATAAGAGGCCGAGGGGGCGGTTGAGGAGGCGGCCAAAACTGTGGTGAAGTGGGGTCCACGTCCCGCGCCAGAGCCGCCACCGTGGACAGACGCCCACCCAGACCCTCCCCTATAGGTTCAGATTTTGTGGCCGGAGTCCACACCTTTGGGGGGGGCAGTCTATGTGTGTTTTTCTATGTTGGGGTTTTGAGTTCAGGCTAGTATGCTTCTCAATCAGAGGCAGGTGTCGTTAGTTGTCTCTGATTGAGAATCATACTTAGGTAGCCTGGGTTTCACTTTTGAGTTGTGGGTGTTTGTTTCCGTGTGAGTGTTTGTTGCCACAGGGTACTGTTTCGGTTTCGTTCGTTTCACGTGTATTGTTTTGTAGTGTTCAGTTTATGTCTTTAAATAAACATTAAGGACACTTACCACGCTGCGCATTGGTCCTCCGATCCTTCTCGCTACTCCTCCTCAGAAGAGGAGGAAGAATGCCGTTACAAACTCACTTTGGTGTGAAAAGTGCAAATCAATCCCAGAACAACAGCAAAGGACCTTGTGAAGATGCTGGAGGAAACAGGTACAAAAGTATCTATATCCACAGTCCGAAGAACACCATCCCAACCGTGAGGCACGGGGGTGGCAGCATCATGTCGTGGGGGTGCTTTGCTGCAGGAGGGACGTGTGCACTTCACAAAATAGATGGCTTCATGAGGCAGTAAAATTATGTGGATATATTGAAGCAATATCTCGAGACATCAGTCAGACAAGTTAAAAGCTTGGTCGCATGGGTCTTCCAAATGGACAATGACCCCAAGCATACTTCCAAAGTTGTGGCAAGATGGCATAAGGACAACAAAGTCAAGGTATTGGAGTGGCCATCACAAAGCCCTGACCTCAATCCTATAGAAAATTTGTGGGCAGAACTGAAAAAGTGTGTGCGAGCAAGGAGGCCTACAAACCTGACTCAGTTACACCAGCTCTGTCAGGAGGAATGGGCCAAAATTTACCCAACTTATTGTGGGAAGCTTGTGGAAGGCTACCCTTCCACAAGCTAAGCGTTTCGCTTGACCCAAGTTAAACAGTTTAAAGGCAATGCTACCAAATACTAATTGAGTGTATGTAAATTTCTGACCCACTGGGAATGTGATGAAATAAATAAAAGCTGAAATAAATCATTCTCTCTACTATTATTCTGACATTTCAAATACTTAAAATAAAGTGGTGATCCTAACTGACCGAAGACATTTTTACTAGGATTCAATGTCAGGAATTGTGAAAATCTGAATTTAAATGTATTTGGCTAAGGTGTATGTAACCTTCCGACGTCAACTGTGCTTGGTGTCGTGAGCCACAGACAGTTAGATTTGGGTATGTCATTTTAGGGGAATTTTGAAAAAAGGGTCCAATCCTTAACACCTGCCCTTTCCATAACACAGACTGACCAGGTGAATCCAGGTGAATCCAGGTGAAAGTTAAGATCCCTTGTTGATGTCACTTGTTAAATCCACTTCAATCAGTGTTGATGAAGGGGAGGAGACAGGTTAAATTCTTAAGCTTGGAGACAATTGAGACATGGATTGTCTATTTGTGCAATTCAGGCGGTGAATGGGCAAGAAAATATTTAAGTGTCTTTAAACGGGGTATGGTAGTAGGTGCCTGGTGGGTGTGGGGGTGTGGGGTGGGGGGGGGGGGGGGGGGGGGTGCAACTCAATATTAGGAAGGTGTTCCTAATGTTTGGTATACTCAGTGTATATTTCAACATAGCATGTCATTGTTATTCAAGATAGAACAAATGTACAGAATCGTCTACACACACCTTATTCAATACTGCATTATCACAGCATTAAAATAAGACTATAGAAGGCCACAGACGTATGATCTTAATTTGATCACCATGTTGCAGGATAACTTTCCAGGAAATGTCAAATGTGTAGTGTGTTTTTAAAAATACTTCTGAAGTTTGTAATTTCCCCTTTGAAATGTCATACTTGATTTTCCTTTATGAAAAATGTATCAACCCCTACAAAAATGTCCATTAATTATAATCACATAATTCACATTTCCTGTTGCTGCAGGATTATTTTCCTGCTGTAGCAAACTGGCTCAAATTAAGATCCTACATGTGATCCTGTCATGCACTTATCGTGTTATAAATTCATGGCTTTGTGATTTTCTTATATAACACCATGGCTTGGAATCACTCCATACAGCACTAACATGATTACATGGTCACTGTGGTTCCCTGCACCAGAGCAGCACACCTTTCTCTTCAAACTGTAGCCCTGTAGGTGTTCCAAGATAGAGAGAGGTCACGGGGAAATGTCTGAAGTGTCAGAGCATGGAACAAGTGATTGATCTGTGCCCCCTCCTTCTCCGCCCCCCTTCTCTCTCTCTCTCTCCGTTTTTCTTTTCATCTTGTCAAAGTGTTTGCTGTATAGATTACAGCAGGTAGGGGTCCTGTCCTCCAGTCTTTCTCTTACTAGATTACAGCAGGTAGGGGTCCTGTCCTCCAGTCTTTCTCCTACTAGATTACAGCAGGTATGGGTCCTGTCCTCCAGTCTTTCTCCTACTAGATTACAGCAGGTAGGGGTCCTGTCCTCCAGTCTTTCTCCTACTAGATTACAGCAGGTAGAGGTCCTGTCCTCCAGTCTTTCTCCTACTAGATTACAGCAGGTAGGGGTCCTGTCCTCCAGTCCTTCTCCTACTAGATTACAGCAGGTAGGGGTCCTGTCCTCCAGTCTTTCTCCTACTAGATTACAGCAGGTAGGGGTCCTGTCCTCCAGTCTTTCTCCTACTAGATTACAGCAGGTAGGGGTCCTGTCCTCCAGTCTTTCTCCTACTAGATTACAGCAGGTACGGGTCCTGTCCTCCAGTCTTTCTCCTACTACAGTAGATTACAGCAGGTAGGGGTCCTGTCCTCCAGTCTTTCTCCTACTACAGTAGATTACAGCAGGTAAGCCTGAAATGTGGCAAAAGGTCGCAAAGTTCCAGGGGGCCGAATACTTTCGCAAGGCACTGTACATGTGTTATGTAAAGAGAGTGAGGGTTCAGGGAATAGGGAATGTTTTACCTAAACAAATTAGGAATTTCGGTAACATAACTTTTCAGTCAGAAATGGCTGTAATTATGTTGCAGCAACATTGACAGTACAATACACACTGTTGATGTTCTGTGGTGGTCACTGCAACAGGGAGGAGAGAGAGACAACACTATAAACACTGTTGATGTTCTGTGGTGGTCACTGCAACAGGGAGGAGAGAGAGACAACACTATGAACACTGTTGATGTTCTGTGGTGGTAACTGCAGCAGGGAGGAGAGAGAGACAACACTATAAACACTGTTGATGTTCTGTGGTGGTCACTGCAGCAGGGAGGAGAGAGAGACAACACTATAAACACTATAAACACTGTTCTGTGGTGGTCACTGCAACAGGGAGGAGAGAGAGACAACACTATAAACACTGTTCATGTTCTGTGGTGGTCACTGCAGCAGGGAGGAGAGAGAGACAACACTATGAACACTGTTGATGTTCTGTGGTGGTCACTGCAGCAGGGAGGAGAGAGACACAACACTATGAACACTGTTGATGTTCTGTGGTGGTCACTGCAGCAGGAAGGAGAGAGAGACAACACTATAAACACTGTTGATGTTCTGTGGTGGTCACTGCAGCAGGGAGGAGAGAGAGACAACACTATAAACACTGTTGATGTTCTGTGGTGGTCACTGCAGCAGGGAGGAGAGAGAGACAACACTATGAACACTGTTGATGTTCTGTGGTGGTCACTGCAGCAGGGAGGAGAGAGAGACAACACTATGAACACTGTTGATGTTCTGTGGTGGTCACTGCAACAGGGAGGAGAGAGAGACAACACTATAAACACTGTTGATGTTCTGTGGTGGTCACTGCAGCAGGGAGGAGAGAGAGACAACACTGTGAACACTGTTGATGTTCTGTGGTGGTCACTGCAGCAGGGAGGAGAGAGAGACAACACTATAAACACTATAAACACTGTTCTGTGGTGGTCACTGCAACAGGGAGGAGAGAGAGACAACACTATAAACACTGTTGATGTTCTGTGGTGGTCACTGCAGCAGGGAGGAGAGAGAGACAACACTATAAACACTGTTGATGTTCTGTGGTGGTCACTGCAGCAGGAAGGAGAGAGATACAACACTATACACACTGTTGATGTTCTGTGGTGGTCACTGCAGCAGGGAGGAGAGAGAGACAACACTATACACACTGTTGATGTTCTGTGGTGGTCACTGCAGCAGGAAGGAGAGAGAGACAACACTATAAACACTGTTGATGTTCTGTGGTGGTCGTTGCAGCAGGGAGGAGAGAGACAACACTATAAACACTATAAACACTGTTGATGTTCTGTGGTGGTCACTGCAGCAGGGAGGAGAGAGAGACAACACTATAAACACTGTTGATGTTCTGTGGTGGTCACTGCAACAGGGAGGAGAGAGAGACAACACTATAAACACTGTTGATGTTCTGTGGTGGTCACTGCAGCAGGAAGGAGAGAGATACAACACTATAAACACTGTTGATGTTCTGTGGTGGTCACTGCAACAGGAAGGAGAGAGAGACAACACTATGAACACTGTTGATGTTCTGTGGTGGTCACTGCAGCAGGAAGGAGAGAGAGACAACACTATGAACACTGTTGATGTTCTGTGGTGGTCGCTGCAGCAGGGAGGAGAGAGACAACACTATAAACACTGTTCATGTTCTGTGGTGGTCACTGCAACAGGGAGGAGAGAGAGACAACACTATAAACACTGTTGATGTTCTGTGGTGGTCACTGCAACAGGGAGGAGAGAGAGACAACACTATAAACACTGTTGATGTTCTGTGGTGGTCACTGCAGCAGTGAGGAGAGAGGGACAACACTATAAACACTGTTGATGTTCTGTGGTGGTCACTGCAACAGGGAGGAGAGAGAGACAACACTATAAACACTGTTGATGTTCTGTGGTGGTCACTGCAACAGGGAGGAGAGAGAGACAACACTATGAACACTGTTGATGTTCTGTGGTGGTCACTGCAGCAGGGAGGAGAGAGAGACAACACTATAAACACTGTTGATGTTCTGTGGTGGTCACTGCAGCAGGGAGGAGAGAGAGACAACACTATAAACACTATAAACACTGTTCTGTGGTGGTCACTGCAACAGGGAGGAGAGAGAGACAACACTATAAACACTGTTCATGTTCTGTGGTGGTCACTGCAGCAGGGAGGAGAGAGAGACAACACTATGAACACTGTTGATGTTCTGTGGTGGTCACTGCAGCAGGGAGGAGAGAGACACAACACTATGAACACTGTTGATGTTCTGTGGTGGTCACTGCAGCAGGAAGGAGAGAGAGACAACACTATAAACACTGTTGATGTTCTGTGGTGGTCACTGCAGCAGGGAGGAGAGAGAGACAACACTATAAACACTGTTGATGTTCTGTGGTGGTCACTGCAGCAGGGAGGAGAGAGAGACAACACTATGAACACTGTTGATGTTCTGTGGTGGTCACTGCAGCAGGGAGGAGAGAGAGACAACACTATGAACACTGTTGACGTTCTGTGGTGGTCACTGCAACAGGGAGGAGAGAGAGACAACACTATAAACACTGTTGATGTTCTGTGGTGGTCACTGCAGCAGGGAGGAGAGAGAGACAACACTATGAACACTGTTGATGTTCTGTGGTGGTCACTGCAGCAGGGAGGAGAGAGAGACAACACTATAAACACTATAAACACTGTTCTGTGGTGGTCACTGCAACAGGGAGGAGAGAGAGACAACACTATAAACACTGTTGATGTTCTGTGGTGGTCACTGCAGCAGGGAGGAGAGAGAGACAACACTATAAACACTGTTGATGTTCTGTGGTGGTCACTGCAGCAGGAAGGAGAGAGATACAACACTATACACACTGTTGATGTTCTGTGGTGGTCACTGCAGCAGGGAGGAGAGAGAGACAACACTATACACACTGTTGATGTTCTGTGGTGGTCACTGCAACAGGGAGGAGAGAGAGACAACACTATGAACACTGTTGATGTTCTGTGGTGGTCACTGCAGCAGGGAGGAGAGAGACAACACTATAAACACTGTTGATGTTCTGTGGTGGTCACTGCAGCAGGAAGGAGAGAGAGACAACACTATAAACACTGTTGATGTTCTGTGGTGGTCGTTGCAGCAGGGAGGAGAGAGACAACACTATAAACACTATAAACACTGTTGATGTTCT
Organism: Oncorhynchus mykiss; assembly: GCF_057628025.1. NCBI lineage: Eukaryota > Metazoa > Chordata > Actinopteri > Salmoniformes > Salmonidae > Oncorhynchus > Oncorhynchus mykiss. The sequence continues at coordinate 16,324,439 of NC_143024.1, forward strand.
GTGGTGGTCACTGCAGCAGGGAGGAGAGAGAGACAACACTATAAACACTGTTGATGTTCTGTGGTGGTCACTGCAACAGGGAGGAGAGAGAGACTACACTATAAACACTGTTGATGTTCTGTGGTGGTCACTGCAGCAGGAAGGAGAGAGATACAACACTATAAACACTGTTGATGTTCTGTGGTGGTCACTGCAACAGGAAGGAGAGAGAGACAACACTATGAACACTGTTGATGTTCTGTGGTGGTCACTGCAGCAGGAAGGAGAGAGAGACAACACTATGAACACTGTTGATGTTCTGTGGTGGTCGCTGCAGCAGGGAGGAGAGAGACAACACTATAAACACTGTTCATGTTCTGTGGTGGTCACTGCAACAGGGAGGAGAGAGAGACAACACTATAAACACTGTTGATGTTCTGTGGTGGTCACTGCAACAGGGAGGAGAGAGAGACAACACTATAAACACTGTTGATGTTCTGTGGTGGTCACTGCAGCAGTGAGGAGAGAGGGACAACACTATAAACACTGTTGATGTTCTGTGGTGGTCACTGCAACAGGGAGGAGAGAGAGACAACACTATAAACACTGTTGATGTTCTGTGGTGGTCACTGCAGCAGGGAGGCATAATCAAATAAATTGCGGTCGGACTCCCTCTAGTCATTTCTGTGTCTTAATTATTTCATTAAACAGTTGCCTTAAAGCATTTTTACCCCACCTGACACAGATACAGCTTATGTTGTTCCATCACCCCCCATATACACACAACATAGACTTTCCCCCACTACACAGAAGCTCAGATGCATGCAGGCATGCTCGCAGGCATGTGCACACACACACACACACACACACACACACACACACACACACACACACACACACACACACACACACACACACACACACACACACACACACACACACACACACACACACACACACACACACACACACACACACTGCCAGAGCATCATAACCTACTCCGTGCCTCTCAGAATGAACCCGTGAGGACACCCCCACAGTTCCATTAAGAAGTTCATTGGTGCTGTTCTGTTCTCGCTGGAAGTCCCATTAGAGAGAATGAAGCCAGCTCAGATCTCATTCCAGCTTATCCTCACAGACAGTTAAATGGTCACAATGGCGGCTGACAGAAGACCTTTCTGTCTGGAGTGTAAAATAGAGATGAGGATTCAGAGCTCTCTTAGTGTTGATGCACTTAGCTCTTACAGTTAGAGTTGATGCACATTTCCCCCAGAATGGAAATGAATGAACTTATAGACGTATCGGAATGGGTATTTTGTAAAAGGTTTTCCACGATGTGTATCCACAATAGTGTGTTGGTGGGTGTGTGCGTGCATGCGCCTGTATACAATTGCATGCATTTATTGTGATGTGGGTATCTGTATGAATATCTAAGTCTGTTACCATAATACTCTATGCTCTAGGACAGGGACTTGGACTGTCATCTGGAGGAAGTGAGAGAAGCAGGGCAGAGCTTGCCTGAGACCCAGGTCACCGATTGGCTGATCCAGCTGCTGCTTGGACTCCACTACATGCATAACAGGTTCATACTGTATTTATACTTTTGTCAAAAATGAAGAGTACATAAGGGGGAGGTCTAAGAACCACAGGGATCTAAACAAGGATATATTTTGGACTTCAAAGTATCATGATTGCATCGTGCAAGGTTTATTTCTTTATTGTATTTCTGCCTGTCTTCCTGTCTGCTGATGTCTGTTTGTCCTGCCTCCTCTGTCCCAGGCGCATCCTCCACAGAGATCTGAAGGCCAAAAATATCTTCCTGAAAAGGAACATAGTTAAAATCGGTGAGTTCCAATGCAGCAGGGGCCCATGGGAGTTTTTTTGTTTGTTTGAAATGTGTGCTAGTCCTTAAAAGTGCAGGGAGGCTGTGTCACTCCTGTTAAATTCTAAGGCTCTCTCCATATGTCTGCGGCATACAATTATCTACAAAGGTAATGGATGAATTGTCACGACTTCCGCCGAAGTCGGGTCCTCTCCTTGTTTGGGCGGCACTCGGCGGTCGGCGTCGCCAGTCTTCTAGCCATCATCGATCCACTTTTAATTTTCCATGTGTTTTGTCTTGTTTTTCCTCACACCTGGTTTCAATTCCCTCAATCATTTGTTGTGTATTTAACCCTCTGTTCCCCCCATGTCTTTGTCTGGGATTGTTTATTGTAAGTGCTTGTGCACGTGCTGTTTGGTGCGTGACGGGTTTTGTACCCAATATACTTGTTATTTTTATGCTGTGGGTTTTGCTATTAAACTGCTCCGGTTATTACTAAATTCTGCTCTCCTGCGTCTGACTTCCCTGCCACTGATTACGCACCCCTTACAGGAATACAAAACTGTTGAAAGTACACACAGTTTATACACAGCACTCAGTTTATACACAACACACAGTTTATACACAGCACTCAGTTTATACACAGCACACAGTTTATACACAGCACACCGTTTATACACAGCACACAGTTTATACACAGCACACAGTTTATACACAGCACACAGTTTATACACAGCACTCAGTTTATACACAGCACACAGTTTATACACAGCACACAGTTTATACACAGCACACAGTTTATACACAGCACACCGTTTATACACAGCACACAGTTTATACACAGCACACAGTTTATACACAGCACACCGTTTATACACAGCACACAGTTTATACACAGCACTCCACAGCACACAGTTTATACACAGCACACAGTTTATACACAGCACACAGTTTATACACAGCACTCAGTTTATACACAGCACACCGTTTATACACAGCACACAGTTTATACACAGCACACAGTTTATACACAGCACACAGTTTATACACAGCACACAGTTTATACACAGCACACAGTTTATACACAGCACACAGTTTATACACAGCACACCGTTTATACACAGCACACCGTTTATACACAGCACACCGTTTATACACAGCACACAGTTTATACACAGCACACCGTTTATACACAGCACACCGTTTATACACAGCACACAGTTTATACACAGCACACAGTTTATACACAGCACACCGTTTATACACAGCACACCGTTTATACACAGCACACCGTTTATACACAGCACACAGTTTATACACAGCACACAGTTTATACACAGCACACAGTTTATACACAGCACACAGTTTATACACAACACACAGTTTATACACAACACACAGTTTATACACAGCACACAGTTTATACACAGCACACAGTTTATACACAGCACACAGTTTATACACAGCACACAGTTTATACACAGCACACAGTTTATAGACAGCACACCATCTGTAGCCCACTGTGTAAATCACTGCCAGTTGTTTGCTCACAAGATTTAGATCAAATATGTAATTCACTTGAACAAATTAAGACAATTGAACTGTCACGACTTCCGCCGAAGTTGGTGCCTGTCCTTGTTCTGGCGGCGTTTGGCGGAAGACGGCATTTAGTACCACCTCTGGGCACTATGAGTACCTCATCATGACGTACGGGTTGATGAATGCTCCATCAGTCTTCCAATCCTTTGTAGACCATATTTTCTGGGATATATATTTTCATATTTTCACTACACACTGCAGGGTGTAGTGGTGTATATCAGCGACATTCTGATATACTCCGCTACACGCGCCGAGCCTGTGTCCCTGGTGCGCAAGGTGCTTGGTCGACTGTTGGAGCATCACGTGTACGTGAAGGCTGAGAAGTGTCTGTTCTTTCAACAGTCTGTTTCCTTCCTAGGGTACCGCCTTTCCACGTCAGGGGTGGAGATGGAAAATGACCGCATTTCAGCCTTGCCTAATTCGCCCGACTCCAACCACGGTTAAGGGGGTGCAGCGGTTCTTAGGGTTTGCCAACTACTACCGGAGGTTTATCTGGGGCTTTGGTCAGGTAGCGGCTCCCATTACCTCACTGCTTAAGAGGGGACCGGTGTGACTGCAGTGGTCGGCTAGGGCGGATAGGGCTTTTGGTCACCTGAAGGCTCTGTTTACCCAGGCTCCCGTGCTGAATCATCCCGATCCCTCCTTGGCATTTATAGTGGAGGTGGATGCATCTGAGGCTGGGATAGGTGCTGTGCTGTCTCAGCGCTCGAGTACGCCACCCAAACTCCGCCCCTGTGCTTTCTTTTTGAAGAAGCTCAGCTCGGCGGAGCTTAACTATGATGTGGGGGACCGGGAGCTACTGGTTTTGAAAGTGTGGAGACATTGGCTTGAGGGGGCTAAACACCCCTTCCTCATCTGGACTGACCACCGCAATCTATAGAGACCACAGAGACTGAACCCTCGCCAGGCAAGGTGGGCCATGTTCTTTACCCGTGTTGTTTTCACCCTGTCCTACAGACCAGGTTCCCAGAACACTAAGGCAGACACACTGTCCCGGATGTATGACACAGAGGAGCGGCCCATGGATCCCACTCCCATACTCCCGGCCTCTTGCCTGGTGGCACCGGTGGTGTGAGAGCTGGATGTGGACATCGAGCGGGTGTTACGTACAGAGCCCACTCCCCCCCAATGTCCAGCTGGGTGTCTGTACGTTCTGCTGTCCACGACCGTTTGATCTATTGGGCCCATACGTCCCCCTCCTCTGGTCACCCTGGCATCGGTAGGACGGTGCGCTGTCTTAGTGGGAAGTACTGGTGGCCCACTTTAGCTAAGGACGTGAGGGTTTATGTTTCCTCCTGCTGGTGTGCGCCCAGTGCAAGGCACCTAGACACCTGCCCAGAGGGAAATTACAACCCCTACCGGTTCCACAACCGGTAGGGGTTGTGGTCACACCAATCAGTGGATTTTGTGACGGAACATCCTCCGTCACAGGGAAACACCACGATCCTGGTTGTTGTGGATCGGTTTTCTGCCATCTCCTTCCTTTGCCGGGTCTCCCTACGGCTCTACAGACTGCGGAGGCCCTGTTCACCCATGTCTTCCCGCACTACGGGGTGCCTGAGGATATAGTTTCTGATCGGGGTCCCCAGTTCACGTCTAGGGTCTGGAGGGTGTTTATGGAACGTCTGGGGTTCTCGGTCAGCCTCACATCAGGTTTTCACCTGATGGGCAAGTGAACTCTCTCCACCTGCTAATGGGCAGGTGAACTCTCTCCACCTGCTAATGGGCAGGTGAACTCTCTCCACCTGCTAATGGGCAGGTGAACTCTCTCCACCTGCTAATGGGCAGGTGAACTCTCTCCACCTGCTAATGGGCAGGTGAACTCTCTCCACCTGCTAATGGGCAGGTGGAGAGAGTTAACCAGGATGTGGGTATGTTTCTGCGGTCCTATTGCCAGGACCGGCCGGGGGAGTGGGCGGCTTTCATCCCCTGGGTAGAGATGGCCCAAAACTCCCTCCGCCACTCCTCCACTAACCTATCCCCTTTTCAATGTGTACTAGGTATCAGCCGGTCCTGGCACCGTGGCATCAGAGCCAGATCGAGGCACCTGCGGTGGATGAATGGTTTCGGCGCTCGGAGGAGACATGGGACGCTGCCCATGTGCACCTGCAACGGGCCATCAGGCGGCAGAAGGGGAGCGCCGACCGGGTCTGGCTCTCGAAACCTGCCCCTTCGCCTGCCCTGCCGGAAGCTGGGTCCACGGTTTGTGGGGCCATTTAAAGTCCTGAGGAGACGGAACGGGGATTGTTATAGGTTATAGCTCCCCCTGATTACCGTATTAACCCCTCGTTCCATGTGTCTCTCCTCAGGCCGGTGGTGGCTGGTCCGCTCCAGAGTCTGAGGTGCGGGAGGTTCCTCCGCCCCCTCTGGATATCGAGGGGGCCCCGGCGAATACTGTTCGAGCAATCAAGGCGTCGGGCGAGGGGCCTTCAGTACCTCGTGGAGTGGGAGGGGTACAGTCCGGAGGAGAGATGCTGGGTGCCGGTGGAGGACATCCTGGACCCTTCCTTACTGCGGGAATCGTCCTCCACCTGGATCGTCCTGCGCCTTGTCCTCCGGGTCGTCCCCGAGGCCGGTGTTGGTGTGCTGCTAGAGCCGTGCATCAAGGGGGCGGGGGGTACTGTCACAACTTCTGCCGAAGTTGGTGCCTCTCCTTGTTCCGGCGGTGTTCGGCGGTCGACGTCACCGGTTTTCTAGCCGCTACCGATCTATGTTTCATTGTCCATTTGTTTTGTCTTTATTGTACACACCTGGCTTCCATGACATTGTTATTTATTCCCTATTTAACCCTCTGGTTTCCACATGGTTTTGTGCGTGTTTGTTCGTTGTGAAGTGTTCACTATTTTCTGTGAGCTGGAGGATTTTCCCTGCGTGGAATTTATTTTGTTGTTTATTCGAGTAAAGTAGGTTTTTTACTCAGTTCTTTGTCCTGCGCCTGACTCCTTCCTACCCGCTGCACATTGACACTTGACAAGAACATAATCAGGGCATGCACTTTAATGTGCTGATGGTTCAATTACAAACGGAAAACTGTCTACTTTAATGTGATAATGGTTCAATTCTAAAAACAGAAAATGTGCTAAAGGTTCAATTACAAACGGAAAACTGTCTACTTTAATGTGATAATGGTTCAATTCTAAAAACAGAAAATGTGCTAAAGGTTCAATTACAAACGGAAAACTGTCTACTTTAATGTGATAATGGTTCAATTCTAAAAACAGAAAATGTGCTAAAGGTTCAATTCCAAACAGAAAACGGTCTACTTTAATGTGCTAATTTTTCAATTCCATACAGAAAATGTGCTGATGGTTCAATTCCAAAGCAGAAAACTGCCTACTTTAATGTGCTAATGGTTCAATTCCAAACAGAAAACTGTCTTTCTTTCCTCTTCCTATGATGACTCATCCTTGTCACTCGAAAGAGGACTGGATAGGTGAAAGCAATATGGCGGACACTTCTTTCAGCCTTTTTATTGTCCTTCTGCATAGTGCTCACACCCATCCCCCTGGTCCTTTCAGATGGGATCAATGAGGGCACAGGAAATAGGAACAGGTTCCAGTTTGGAAATAATCATAGTCTAGATTTAGCATTATTAGGCAATGTATTGTTGCTGTTTATTGTTCTTTGTTTTGTTTCCTATCTTATGCAAATGGCCCTCTACAAATATAATATATTATTATTATAAGTGTTGCTCTTCCTCCGTTCAGGTGATTTTGGGGTGTCCTGTCTGCTGATGGGGTCATGTGACCTGGCCACCACCTTCACGGGCACGCCTTACTACATGAGCCCTGAAGTCCTGAACCACCACGGTTACGACTCCAAGTCTGATATCTGGTAGGAAGGTGGAGCAGCACACTGAGGCTCAAAGACAGAAAGGTCAAAGTTAGGTTAAAGTTCAAATGTAAAGAAAGGTAAGGTTAGATAGGTTGAACGGTGAGTGGACATTGACATTTATCTTGATGCTGCACTGTTTGTTTATGTGTGTAGTGACTTTCTTAACACTTGTAACACGTGTTTTGTGTTGTGGCAGCCACCACAAGTTTTATTATGTGAATGTTTGTCATGTTTAAGACTTTTAATGAAACAAACACCTGTTTAGAGCTCTGTGTTTTGAAGATGAGTTCTTTTTTTTTCTCATTCCCCTCCGAACCTCAAGAGAGTTGTTGACATCCAGTTTCCTCCTCCGTCTCTGCTTTCTGCTAAGGCTACAGTGCTGAGTTCAGAATGCTGTCACGTATCAAGGCAGACACTCATTGTGAGATTTGGCTGGTATTTCCTTCAAAGCAGTCCAAAAGGAGCATGGCTAAGAGGCACTTTGGATATGGACTGGAATATGTGATGAGTAATGAAGTGTAGAAGAGGGGTAGAAATGGATTCATGTATAATGATGAATGGAGTCGATATGGCCGTTGCTCTGATCAGCAGGAGAGCATAAAGAACACCTTTAATACCAAGAGCGACTATAGATCCCTCATCTTTCTATAGATAGACTATAGATCCCTCATCTACTGAGCTCAAAGTTCTTTGAAAATAATGCAACAGTAGTAACTGTACATGACTTCCTTCAGCACCAGTGCTCCATGGTTTCAAATAATAGTCTTTATGAGAAGTTATTCATGAAGAAGAATCTGATTTCTTGGAGAAAAATAAGTAGAGCCGGTAGAACATAGTACTGAATGGAGACAAAAGGTCTGTCAACTCTGCACTGTCCCTCCCAGCTGCCAGCAGCTTCCTTCCACCCCTGGCCTTCCCCCCTTCTTTCCCTATTCATCTGTTTTCAAGAGGAAATGACCACTAATCCCAGAGTGGGAGTGGAAAATTGGCTTATTTTATCCGACAGAGAGGAAGAGACCAAGAAGCCACTTGAGGAGATGGTGGTGATCTCAGACACTGATACACAGCCCTCTGGGTAGTCTGTTGCCTCCCACTCCTCCTCACTCCGCAAGGCTCAGCGTCTCTTCCCATAGACCACACTAATGAAAGAGGAAGTTGTCACCTCACGCCTCGACCGCTCTACTGTACCACGCACGGCCCGTTTAGCTGATCTCACAAGGAGAAGAGGGCTCACTGTAGGTAACAAGTAAAGACAGGAAGTGGGAGATGGACTTTAAGGGTTAGAAAGAGTACGAGGATTAGAGCAACAAGTAGAGTCACAACTCTGTTAGGTCACAATGAGACATTGCCTGGTGGTAGATGTTTGAAATCCCTGTAATACATGGATGTCCACTCCTCTTCCCAATCCCTTCTTCTTATTTTACATCAAATAATACAATTATTACTTGATATAAAAACAATGTAACATTTGATATGGAAAATGAGATGGAGGCTTCCAGGGAAATGTAGATGATATTGTTTGTTTATCCTCCATTATGGTATCTGAATACATTCATATTCATTGTAGAATCACTCTGTCCATTTGTATTACGTGCATTGTTGTTCTGGTGTACTGTGTGGCAGGATGCAATAAAACAAGAGATTAAGAGATATTAAAGACAAAGAGGTGGATGATTGACAAATAATACCTTTAACTCTCTAACTTCCATCTGCTTCCTGTCATCGTTTGGTTATCTCTCTATTCCACCAAGAGTAATAACGGGAGCTAGTATATTCATTCACATATGTCTGGCGGGCATTTATTATTCTCCCATCTAATCTGTTTATTCATGGCCACTTTCCTTTGATGCCAAACAACCTGCAGGAGAAGGGAGCTTCATTACACCTCGATATAAGATGTGCACAGTTCCATTACCAGATGTGTTAATGTTCTCACTTCTTACTGGTCTGTTTAGAGTCCATGTGGGGTATTAGTCATATTGGAAATATGAGACGACATTGATTTATCGATTCAATTACACAGTAGATCAGAGTGTCAGGTCGCACACCCCTTCCAAGGGTCAGGACCAGTGGATCCAGTATCCTTAACCAATACAGGTGTACCCAGAGGTGTTGATGATATCACTACCATTGTGAACTGTGTTGGCTGATTGTGTGTGTGTTTCAGGGCCATAGGCTGTATCCTGTATGAGATGTGTTGGCTGATTGTGTGTATGTGTGTGTTTCAGGGCCATAGGCTGTATCCTGTATGAGATGTGTTGCCTGTCACACGCCTTTGAAGGACACAACTTCTTGTCAGTTGTGATGAAGATAGTGGAGGGAGAAACCCCCAGACTGACAGGCAGATACTCTCTGGAGCTCAACACACTCATGCAAAGGTGAGAAGGCATTAGCTGGAGAATGTAAGGGTCAACTCAGTAACACATAGGTCAGAGTTCAACCCTCTCACATTGTGCTTCAACATGTACAAAAAATGATAATAGAGGATAAAGAGTGTCTTACCCAACTTCAAACCCGAACCCTTAACTTATCCAGAACCATGTGCTGTCTCTCTTTTAGGATGCTGGAGAAAACCCCGTCATCCAGGCTCTCTGCTGCAGAAGCTCTGAAGACAAAATTCATTGAGGACAGTATGCAGGTTAGACCTATCCTGGAAACATAACACATATCACAGCAATATAAATACTTCCTAAGGCTGATTGATTGGTTGATTCATTGGGGTGGCTCCAAAGGTCAAATGGGCGGAGCTATGGTACCAGAATCACAGACTAATCAAACCTACTGGCTGGTTGGATGGATTTACTCAATGTTAAATCGACTTCCTGTCATAGTTCACTTTTTTCCACAGCACATTTTCTGTGTTCATAACCTTTTCTACCATGACAGGTTAGAAAGTCAGCATTTCATCTGTCGTCCACATTCTTATTGACAATACACACACACACACACACACGCACACACGCACACGCACACGCGCACACACACACACACACACGCACACACACACACACACAGTCAATGAAACGTAAAGCCAGCTAAGCTCATGTGAGATAATAAATGTACTGTAAATAATGTACTGTAATGTACTATATCTGACAAGTATGTACAGTGCCTTCGGAAAGTATTCAGACTCCTTGACTTTTTCCACATTTTGTTAGGTTACAGCCTTATTCTAAAATTGATTACATTATTTTTTCCCCCCTCATCAATCTACACACAATACCCCATAATGAAAAAGCAAAAATAGGTTTTTAGACATTTTTGCTAATTTATAAAAAATAAAAAAAATGTTTTTTTGCTCTGACATGCACTGACATGCACTGTCAACTGTGGAACCTTATATAGACAGGTTTATGCCTTTCTAAATCATGTCCGATCAATTGAATTTCACCAATGCGGACTCCAATCAAGTTATAGAAACATCTCAAGGATGATCAATGGAAACAGGATGCACCTGAGCTCAATTTAGAGTCTCATAGCAAAGGGTCTGAATACTTATGTAAATAAGGTATTTCTGTTTTCATTTTTTTCATTATGGAATATTGTGTGTAGATTGATGAAGTTGTTTTTTTAAATCCATTTTAGAATCAGGCTGTAATGTAACAAAATGTGGAAAAAGTCAAGGGGTCTGAATACTTTTGGAAGGCACCGTATGTAAATGTACACATTACATGGATACACATCTGGTGGTCTGTGTTTAGTTTCTGCCTTGTGCAGTATGCTAACCTGACTGTACATGATGTATTCTGTTTAGCTTTCTTTCTGTCAGCACTGCATTCTATGCATTGTATTTCTCTCTAGCACCTATGGCTGAGTGTACATGTAAAGAATATGATGTGGCTATCCCCTTTTATGTCTGTATGCTAGCCTGACACTGTTGTGTCTCCGTCTCAGTGAACATGGTAATTGGTGTTGCCTAGCTGTTCTGTATTGACATAAAACACAATGGTTCTTTGATGTCTCTTGTTTTATCTCCTCCTCCTCCTCCTCCTCCTCCACATCTTCTCCATCTCTCCCTCCAGCTCCTCCATCTCTCCCTCCTCCATCTCTCCCTCCAGTTCCTCCATCTCTCCCTCCAGCTCCTCCATCTCTCCCTCCAGTTCCTCCATCTCTCCCTCCTCCATCTCTCCCTCCAGCTCCTCCATCTCTCCCTCCTCCATCTCTCCCTCCAGTTCCTCCATCTCTCACTCCTCCATCTCTCCCTCCAGCTCCTCCATCTCTCCCTCCTCCATCTCTCCCTCCAGTTCCTCCATCTCTCCCTCCTCCATCTCTCCCTCCTCCATCTCTCCCTCCAGTTCCTCCATCTTTCCCTCCAGCTCCTCCATCTCTCCCTCCTCCATATCTCCTCCATCTCTCCCTCCTCCGTCTCTCCCTCCAGCACCTCCATATCTCCCTCCTCCATCTCTCCCTCCGGTTCCTCCATCTCTCCCTCCAGCTCCTCCATCTCTCCCTCCTCCATCTCTCCCTCCAGTTCCTCCATCTCTCCCTCCTCCATCTCTCCCTCCTCCATCTCTCCCTCCAGTTCCTCCATCTCTCCCTCCTCCATCTCTCCCTCCAGCTCCTCCATCTCTCCCTCCTCCATCTCTCCCTCCAGTTCCTCCATCTCTCACTCCTCCATTTCTCCCTCCAGCTCCTCCATCTCTCCCTCCTCCATCTCTCCCTCCAGTTCCTCCATCTCTCCCTCCTCCATCTCTCCCTCCTCCATCTCTCCCTCCAGTTCCTCCATCTCTCCCTCCAGCTCCTCCATCTCTCCCTCCTCCATATCTCCTCCATCTCTCCCTCCTCCATCTCTCCCTCCAGCACCTCCATATCTCCCTCCTCCATCTCTCCCTCCAGTTCCTCCATCTCTCCCTCCAGTTCCTCCATCTCTCCCTCCAGCTCCTCCTTATCTCCTCCTCCATCTCTCCTTCCTCCATCTCTCCCTCCTCCATCTCTCCCTCCTCCGTCTCTCCCTCCTCCACCTCTCCCTCCATCTCTCCCTCGTCCATATCTCCTCCATCTCTCCTCCTCCACCTCTCCCTCCATCTCTCCCTCCTCCATATCTCCTCCATCTCTCCTCCTCCATCTCTCCCTCTAGCTCCTCCATCTCTCCCTCCTCCATATCTCCTCCATCTCTCCTTCCTCCATATCTCCTCCATCTCTCCCTCCTCCATCTCTACTCTCTCCTCCTCCATCTCTCCCTCCAGCTCCTCCATCTCTCCCTCCTCCATATCTCCTCCATCTCTCCCTCCATCTCTCCCTCCTCCACATCTCCTCCATCTCTCCCTCCTCCATCTCTCCTCCTCCATCTCTCCCCATCTCTCCCTCCTCCATATCTCCTCCATCTCTCCTTCTCCATCTCCCCCTCCTCCTCCATCTCTCCTCCATCTCTCTCTCCATCTCTCCTCGCTCCTCCTCTTCCTCCTCCGCTTCCTCCTCCTCCTCCTCCATCTCTCCCACCTCCATCTCTCCCTCCTCCATTTCTCCTCATCTCTCTCCCCCTCCTCCATCTCTCTTCCTCCATCTCTCCTCCATCTCTCCTCTCTCTTCCTCTTCCTCCTCCTCCTGTTCCTCTACCTCCTCCATCTCTCCCTCCTTCATCTCTTCTCCTCCATTTCGCCCTCCGCCTCCTCCGTCTCTCCTCCTCCATATGTCCTACATCTCGCCCTCCGCATCCTCCGTCTCTCCTCCTCCATATCTCCTCCATCTCTCCCTCCACTTCCCCCATCTCTCCTCCATCTCTCCTCCACCATCTCTCCCTCCGCTTCCTCCATCTCTCCCTCGATCTCTCCTCCTCTATCTCTCCTACTCCATCTCTCCTCCCTCCTCCTCTCCCTCCTCCATCTCTCCCCCCTACACCATCTCTCCTCCCTCCTCCTCTCCCTCCTCCTCCTCATCCATCTCTCCCTCTATTTCTATTCAGGGTGTGGCGTGACTGGTGTTATTTTTCCATTTTTCCAAGTTTCTTCTATTGTCCTGTGAATATTTTCCCTCCCTCCCTCCCTCTCCCTCTCCCCCCAGTGGTTTGTCCCTCTTCTCTTGATGACAGATTTCAGTGAGAGAATGAGGGACATAGAGATAGGGCACCACCCTATATTATACCGAAAGCACAGAGTTTCTGAAGAGAAAGAGGGAAAGAGTGGAAGGGAGAGAGAGAGGGAGAGAGAGGGAGAGGGAGAGAGAGACGTAAACATATCAACGATGGTGAAGTAAGACAGGGATATACTAGTCTGTTTGTAATAAAGCAATAATATTGATAATGTTAATCTTGATCTCGCTCTTTCTTTTCTCTCTCTTTTACTCTCGCTCTCTTTCCCCCTCCCTTTGTTTTTCTCTGTCTCACTCACTGTCTACAGATCTTAAAACACAAGTTCTGTAGTCTGACACTGAGAGACAAGACATCGGTGGGAGAAAGAGACGCAGCACAGATATTGAAAGCGGTGTAAGGACATGCTCTATGTACTGTATGGTTGTCTGTAGTTTGGGTTATTTTAAGAAGGAAGAGAGAGAACTAAAACCACTATCATCCTCAGACATGAACACTGGCTCCTCAGTTTAGAGCTACGTGGCTGCAGTTACACACCACTATCATCCTCAGACATGAAGAATGAACACTGTCTCCTCAGTTTAGAGCTACGTGGCTGCACACCACTATCATCCTCAGACATGAAGAATGAACACTGTCTCCTCAGTTTAGAGCTACGTGGCTGCAGTTACACACCACTATCATCCTCAGACACTGGCTCCTTAGCTTAGCGCAATGTGGCTGCATCAGGACAGAGGGATTTTTAAGCATTTACCCAAACACACACTAATATTGCCATACTCTGTCCCTCTCTATACCCCCTTTTCTCTCACTCTCTGTCTGTCTCTTTCTCTCACTTCCTCTCTCTCACTTCCTCTCTCTCGCGCTCTCTCTCTCACTTCCTCACACTCACATTTTCTCACTCATTCAGACATGGAAATCACAGTTAGTAGCAGCTGTCTCTTAAACAAACCAGAACGTCACTGATTCAAACTGGCACCAATCAGGGAAGGTGCCTGTCATCATTAGATTAGCTGGCCACACACTCTCCTATATGTTAGAGTAGCCAGGTGTACCATGTTGCAGAGAAAGACCAGATTAGGTCTAGGTCTTAGCAATAGCCACACCCATCTCTTTAGGATTGACACGATCATGTCATTTGTTGCCTGACAGACTGCATCTGTAATGACTTGCCAAGGTGCCTTGGTAGCATGTGGACAATGTGATATGGTTGTGAGAAATGGTGATTAACTTGGGATTATGGATGATATGATTCTCTGATCTGATGTTATGCTCATTAACCATTAATCATGTTATTCTACTTTTTACATACTTACCCTGATCTTGTCGAATGGAATTCTACACACCTTATAGTTAGAGTGGTGGTTGAAGCCAGGGTTATGGTTGAACTGGGATGTGGACATGGAGCCAGGTTTAGGGTTGGGTCTAAGGTTAGGGTTGAACCAGGATGTGGACATGGAGCCAGGTTTAGGGTTGGGTCTAAGGTTAGGGTTGAACTGGGATGTGGACATGGAGCCAGGTTTAGGGTCGGGTCTAAGGTTAGGGTTGAACCAGGATGTGGACATGGAGCCAGGTTTAGGGTTGGGTCTAAGGTTAGGGTTGAACTGGGATGTGTACATGAAGCTAGGTTTAGGGTTGGGTCTAAGGTTAGGGTTGAACTGGGATGTGGACATGGAGCCAGGTTTAGGGTTGGGTCTAAGGTTAGGGTTGAACTGGGATGTGAACATGAAGCTAGGTTTAGGGTTGTTTTAATTTTTTATTTAACCTTTATTTAACTAAGCAAGAACAAATTCTTATTTACAATGACGGCCTAACCCGGCCAAACCCTCACCCGGA
Source organism: Oncorhynchus mykiss (assembly GCF_057628025.1). Lineage (NCBI taxonomy): Eukaryota > Metazoa > Chordata > Actinopteri > Salmoniformes > Salmonidae > Oncorhynchus > Oncorhynchus mykiss. Next base: position 16,339,534 of record NC_143024.1, read on the forward strand.
CTAGGCTGGTCCAATTGTGCTCCGCCTTATGGGACTCCCAATCACGGCAGGTTGTGATACAGCCTGGAATCAAACCAGGGTCTGTAGTGATGCCTCTAGCACTGAGATGCAGTGTCTTAGACCGTTGCGCCACTCGAGAGCCCCGGGTTAGGGTTGAGCTGGTATGCGGACATGAAGCCAGGGTTAGGGTTCAAATCAAATCAAATGCTTACTTACAAGCAACAATGCATATTTTTTGTGTTGGTTAAAATAAAAAAATAAGAAGAACAAAGTAACACAATAAAATAACAATAACGAGACTCTATACAGGGGGTACCGGTACCGAGTCAATGTGTCAATGTGGAGACTCTATACAGGGGGTACCGGTACCGAGTCAATGTGTCAATGTGGAGACTATATACAGGGGGTACCGGTACCGAGTCAATGTGTCAATGTGGAGACTCTATACAGGGGGTACCGGTACCGAGTCAATGTGTCAATGTGGAGACTATATACAGGGGGTACCGGTACCGAGTCAATGTGTCAATGTGGAGACTCTATACAGGGGGTACCGGTACCGAGTCAATGTGTCAATGTGTAGACTCTATACAGGGGGTACCGGTACCGAGTCAATGTGTCAATGTGGAGACTATATACAGGGGGTACCGGTACCGAGTCAATGTGTCAATGTGTAGGGGTACAGGTTAGTCGAGGTAAATCGAGGTAATATGAGGCTAGGGTTGAACTGGGATGTGCACATGAAGCTAGGTTGAGGGTTAGGCTTTCGGTTAGGTTTAGGCTTAAGGTAAGGGTTTAAGTTATGGTTAGAGGACAGTGGGAGACATATCTGAATCAGGGCCTCCGATTAGTATTCCTCTTGATTAGATCATCTCTTTCACATGTATATTGTTTATGTCTGATTACTGCCTATCTCACTCTAAATGACCTTGTTACATACCTTACATGTTGAAAGAAGTATTTACATCCACATAGGAAGTGACCTACAAAAGGTCAACGCTAGAATTCAATCAAATCCACCACCCTGAGGTGTTTACAGTGCACAGTATCTCTTTTTGCCATGGTAAATTCAAAATCCCATTAAGGCAGCAATTGTTTTTAACAGTGCAGAGGTAATTGTGTGTAGGAGTATCGGACCTCTGACCTATCTTACTCGCCAACGCTCCAGCCCTCCCAACCTCTGACCGTTGCCCTTTGACCTTTGAACAGGCAGAGAAAGGTGCACCTTCAGACACTGAGGGAGAAGTCAGAGCTAGACAGAATGACCCCCAGGGAGAGAATGAGGCTGAGGAAGCTGCAGGCTGCTGACGACAAGGCCAGGAGGCTTAGGTAGGACACCCTTACATACCCTCACAAGTACGCACACACATGTACACACACACGCATGCGCACGCACGCACACACGCACCACAGTCATTCGGTCCATGACCAGAATAGAGCCTGTGAGGTCCCGTTGGGATTCTTCTGGGGCTGATGCATGGCTGGGTTCCCTTTAAAGACGAAGAGAGTTTTGTGTAAATGCATTCTCCCCTGCCCTAGTTTCCTTGGGCTGAACTGTGTTGGAGACGTGTCTACAGGGAACGATACTGAGAGCGACAGAGTGGATGGGAAGGACAACAGGCCAGGCAACAGGGCTATTGATGTGCTCTATGGAGTTCCAACTTTTAGCAGGACGCTGATATTATACAAGCCATGACCTCTCTCTCCTCCTCTTCTCTATCTCGTTCTGTGTCTCTCTCTCTCTCTCTGTGGGTCTCTATCTGACTGTGTTTCTTTCTCTCTCATTTTCTCTTTATCTATATCCTTCCTCCTCTCTCTCCCTCTTTCCCACACTCTGTTGTTTCTGGTTGATAACTAGAGTGTTATTATTATTTATTTTTAATTCAACCTTTATTTAACTCGGCAAGTCAGTTAAGAACAAATTCTTATTTTCAATGACGGCCTAGGAACAGTGGGTTAACTGCCTGTTCAGGGGCAGAACGACAGATTTGTACCTTGTCAGCTTGGGGATTTGAACTTGCAACCTTTCGGTTACTAGTTCAATGCTCTAACCGCTAGGCTACCCTAAGACTATGACTTCCTAGTCTTAATGATCAATATAACCCACTGCCATCTCACTTTTATACTGCGTTGCATCATTCATCTACAGGTAACTGCCAAGATAAAGGAAACCCCAACATAGTGTCTTAATAGGGCATTGGCACCACGAGCCAGAACAGCTTCAATGCACCTTGGTATAGATTCTACAAGTGTCTGAAACTCTTGGAGGGATGCGACACCATTCTTCCACCAGAAATTCCATCATTTGGTGTTTTGTTGATGGTGGTGGGAAACGCTGTCTCAGGCTCCGCTCCAGAATATCCCAATAGTGTTCAATTGGGTTGAGATCTGGTGACTGAGACGGCCATGGCATATGGGTTACATAGTTTTAATACTCATCAAATCATTTAGTGACCACTTGTGTCCTATGGATGGGGTCATTGTCATCCTATGGGGGAATAGCCATGGTAGACTAAATACTTTTTTTATACATGACCCTAAGGATGTTTAGCTCAGGAACCACACCTGTTTGGAAGCACCTGCTTTCATTATACTTTGTATCCCTCATGATCTCAAGTGTTTCCATTATTTTGTCAGTTACCTGTATATTAAGATATAAAGCAAGGGGTGTGTGGTATATATGGCCAATATACCACGGCTGTTCTTAATGGATACAGCCCTTAACCATGATATACCCATATGCCCATATACCACAAGCCCCGAGGTACCTTATTGCTATTATAAACTGGTTACCAACGTAAAAATATATGTTTTGTCATACCCGTGGTATACAATCTGATATACCACAGCTGTCAGTCAATCAGCATTCAGGGCTTAAACCAGCCAATTTATAATATAATGTAACACTACAGGAGACTTGCTGAGGAGAAATACCAGGAAAACCACTTCCGAATGCAGGAGCTGAGGAGCCGCCATTTTGAGAAAGTCAGTTTGGACGTCTTGAATGTAAGAGAGACACAATTCTAAAAGTTGAATCAAAAGCTCTCTTAGGAAATAATGCATATAATTGGATGAAAAATGTTTTGTTTTTACCCTCTACGACTTTAATTACTTGAATTAACTCATTGTTTAAGTGCAATTAGTAGCCGGTTCTTTGGCCTGAGTTAAATTAAACTCTAAGGGTGTCCCTTCTCCGTGAACCTCGTTTGGTATTCCCTTATGTTCTCATTAGCCAATCACTCGCTTCATAATTGAAACTCCCCCTAAAAAAACTAAAAAAAACATTTGTCTTGTTAAAAAATTAAATAGATACTTATGACTAATTGAATTGAAAACTCCATCACTTCCACCCAATAGGAGAGTGCAGGAGATGCAGTCCACCAGACTGCACCAATCACAGCTGAGGACTACCGGTCGCTGGGTTGCTCACAACCAATGGGAAGGCAGCAGCAGGACAAGATGCGAATGTCTGAGCCAGTTGGGTGTGGTGAGTATACTTCCTTCTTGTACCTTTTATTTCTGTTAACGATAGGATTATGTTTTTATGCAGTACATCTTGGTTAGCCTGCATTACATCTTGGTTGGCCTGCATTACATCTTGGTTGGCCTGCAGTACATATTGGTTGGCCTGCAGTACGTATTGGTTAGCCTGCAGTACATCTTGGTTAGCCTGCAGTACATCTTGGTTAGCCTGCAGTACATCTTGGTTAGCCTGCAGTACATCTTGGTTGGCCTGCAGTACATCTTGGTTGGCCTGCAATACATCTTGGTTAGCCTGCAGTACATCTTGGTTGGCCTGCAGTACGTCTTGGTTGGCCTGCAGTACGTCTTGGTTGGCCTGCAGTACGTATTGGTTGGCCTGCAGTACGTATTGGTTAGCCTGCAGTACATCTTGGTTAGCCTGCAGTACATCTTGGTTAGCCTGCAGTACATCTTGGTTGGCCTGCAGTACATCTTGGTTAGCCTGCAGTACATCTTGGTTAGCCTGCAGTACATCTTGGTTGGCCTGCAGTACATCTTGGTTGGCCTGCAGTACATCTTGGTTGGCCTGCAATACATCTTGGTTAGCCTGCAGTACATCTTGGTTGGCCTGCAGTACGTATTGGTTGGCCTGCAGTACGTATTGGTTTGCCTGCAGTACGTATTGGTTGGCCTGCAGTACATCTTGGTTGGCCTGCAGTACGTATTGGTTTGCCTGCAGTACGTATTGGTTGGCCTGCAGTACGTATTGGTTGGCCTGCAGTACATCTTGGTTGGCCTGCAGTACATATTGGTTTGCCTGCAGTACGTATTGGTTGGCCTGCAGTACATCTTGGTTGGCCTGCAGTACATCTTGGTTGGCCTGCAGTACATCTTGGTTGGCCTGCAGTACATCTTGGTTGGCCTGCAGTACATCTTGGTTGGCCTGCAGTACATCTTGGTTGGCCTGCAGTACATCTTGGTTGGCCTGCAGTACATCTTGGTTGGCCTGCAATACATCTTGGTTGGCCTGCAGTACGTATTGGTTGGCCTGCAGTACATCTTGGTTGGCCTGCAGTACGTATTGGTTAGCCTGCAGTACGTATTGGTTGGCCTGCAGTACGTATTGGTTGGCCTGCAGTACATCTTGGTTGGCCTGCAGTACGTATTGGTTAGCCTGCAGTACATCTTGGTTGGCCTGCAGTACGTATTGGTTGGCCTGCAGTACATCTTGGTTGGCCTGCAGTACATCTTGGTTGGCCTGCAGTACATCTTGGTTGGCCTGCAGTACATCTTGGTTGGCCTGCAGTACATCTTGGTTGGCCTGCAGTACATATTGGTTGGCCTGCAGTACATCTTGGTAGGCCTGCAGTACATCTTGGTTGGCCTGCAGTACATCTCCCCACCACTGTTTCTATAAAAAGCTGAGGGATGGTGCTGGAGAAAAGTAACTACTCTCAAATTCATAGACATGGATATAGATGCAAGGACTGATCATCCATGATATCAAAATGATAGTTGTAACCATGTTTTGATGGTAACGCTCGTCGTTGCATGAAGAAGGAGTGGACCAAAGCGCAGCGTGGTACGTGTTCATGATCATTTATTTAAACTGAACACTGAGACAAAATAACAAACTGGACCAAAACTAACCAGTTCTGTCTGGTGCAGAAACAACAAAACAGAAAACAACTACCCACAAAACACAGGTGGGAGAAAGCTGCCTAAGTATGATTCTCAATCAGAGACAACGATAGACAGCTGCCTCTGATTGAGAACCACACCCTGCCAAACACAAAGAAATACAAAACATAGAAAATAAACATAGAATTCCCACCCAAATCACACCCTGACCAAACCAAAATATAGACATAAAAAGCTCTCTAAGGTCAGGGTGTGAGGCTATACAGTTCTGTTAATATTTATTTAGTTTCCAAACATGAGAGTAAAACCAGCTTATATTTGGTGTTCTGATGGGGTACGACGGTTAAACTACGATCATGGTGCATTTATAATATATTATTCACGAATCAATGGATACCATTCATTTATGTAGCAACTGCAACATGTATGTAGCAACATGTATGTAGCAACTGCAGAAAAGTTTGTTGAAATGAAACCTTATGTAAACCCTGATGAAAATGTTGCTTTGGCAAATAAAAATCTGTTCCCATTTATCCAAGACCACCTTAAACTGTATTGTGTGCTTGAATCTTCGCCAAATGTTTTTTTTCTATTTAACAACGCTCAGGCACTTTGGAGGAATACACACACACACAGACACACACACACACACACACACACACACACACAGACACACACACACACACACACACACAGAGACACACACACACACACACACACAGACACACACACACACACACACACACACACACACACACACACACACACACACACACACACACACACACACACACACACAGACACACACACAGACACACACACACACACACACACACACACACACACACACACACACACACACACAGACACAGACACACACACACACACACACACGCACACACACAGACACACACACAGACACACACACACACACACACACACACACACACACACACACACACACACACACACACACACACACACACACACACACATCTCTGTATCTGTCCACACTGCCAATACAAACATGCCATAATAAACAGCTAAACACCTTGTCTATAAACTGTGGGATCTAGGGAGGTTAGGAGATTATTGTCTGCTGTGCTCTGGGACTGTTATTTAACCTGCGCCCAATCACACGTCCAATCAGGGCCGGCCCCGCGCCCAATCACACACCCAATCAGGGCCGGCCCTTCACCCAATCCTCTCAGATCGGTGAAGACCAGGATGTAAGAATAAGAAAATAGGAGACTTCAACAACTGTACTGTTGCAGCTGTAGTGCCCTTCAGGGTTGGGGTCAGTTTAGTCTTGTGTTGCTACACCTCCAAAATCACGGCATTGTCACGCCTCACATTTTAGGGAAGGTCGACGAGGCCTGGGTAAGTTTGAACCCAAGTGTAGGAGTGGGCAAGTGATTTCAGTTGAAAATAATGTCTGCAATTCACTTTGGAATCCGTCATTAATTTAAATGACTATTCAATATCCAATATTCCTTGGTGGAAAAGCAGTCGAATTTCCAAACCCATAGACCAACCCCCTGCTTAACACTCGTCCCACTTCCATTTCACTGTGGGACCCCCATGGTGGGAGATCCAGGGGGTCCCTCAGATCTCCAATGCCCCAGATTCCCTCATCTCGGCTGGGATCAGAGTTACCGAGAGCCCCTGTTGGCATGAAACCTCTTCTACTCTGACAGACCAGCCATGAGGTAAAGCAGCCCAGGCAGTATCATCAAAGGCTGAGGAGCAGAGTGAACATGCATCACACAGTGTGCAGGGGAGAGTGTAACATAGAGGATGGCTCATAGTAATGGATGGATGGAGTGAATGGAATGGTATCTTCTCTCTCATTCCATTTATTCTGTTCCAGCCCGTCCTCCCCCTTTAAAGTGTCACAAGCCACCACTGTTATAGTACTACACACCTACACACCCTACACACACACACACACACACACGCACACACACACACACACATACACACACACACACACACACACACACACACACACACACACACACACACACACACACACACACACACACACACACACACACACACACACACACACATACACACACACACACACACACACACACACACACACATACACACACACACACAAACACACTCAAGGAGCACACATGCAAATAAGAAAGACAAGAGAAAAGTGCTTTGTTATTTTTAGTAAATCACATTAAACCAAATCTCAATGGCCCATTGCCCCCTTTCCCCTTTCAACTGTAGACATGGTCTGACATTAAACATACCTCAAGCAGCCTCACTGGGGAATAAAGGCAAGTATTAGACTAAAATGTATTAGGAAATAAACATTGAATTATGCATGCCGATGACCTCCGTCCTCAGTATAAATAAACATACAGTATCACTGAGAGCCACAGGCAGTCACAGATGCAACATGCCCACAGGTTTCAACACAGTGTGGTAGGATATAGGGGTGAAAGAAGGTTATATTATCTGAGTTTGAGGTTAGATGACAGAGCTCTCTCTCTCTCTCTCCCCCCCCCCTCTCTCTCTCTCTGACAGTCCCAATTTGCCAGTGAAGCACTTTTTCAAAGTCTCAGAACTCTTTGCAGTCGGTCTCAGAGAGTTGCAGAGTCTGTTGGACAGGGAGGGAGGATAGATTGACTGATGGGAGTACCTGGCCCTCTGTAACCTTGGCCGTGGTACTGCTGGTGCAGGAGGCCAAGCGGAGGGCACATGAATGAAACATTCTGGATTACAAAAAACTTCTTTGCATAAGTGATTATTCTGGTCTGGTATTAACATTGCTAATTAAAATCAGTGAAGCACTGAATCAGGTGAGATGGGACAGAAACCACTGACAGAAATCACTATCAGGTTATAAGCACCAGACACCAGTGTGTGTGTTTGCGTGTGCAGTTGTGTGTCATTCTCTGTCGTGGAGAGTCTGCCGGCTGGTTGGACTGTGGGATGCCTGGTCATAGGTCACTGATCTGATCTGCTTCAGGCTCTGTTGGACTCACTCTAAGAAAGCCACAAAAGGGAAGGCTTTTAGGAGGCTAATAGTTTGTGTGATGTAATCAGGGTATTGTGTTGTACTAGTGGACTGTAGTTGTATGACTTGACTGAGACATCATTATTTACCTGATTCCTTTATGATACTTTGGTCAATTTTTAGAGACCGCTTGTTTTTTTTCTCCATTTCATTCCCTCTCTCTGCCTCTTTATCTCCATTTCACTCCGTCTGTCTCTTTATCTCCATTTCATTCCCTCTCTCTGTCTCTTTATCTCCATTTAATTCCCTCTCTCTGCCTCTTTATCTCCATTTCATTCCTTCTGTCTCTTTATCTCAATTTAATTCCGTCTCTTTATCTCCATTTCATTCCTGTCTCTTTATCTCCATTTCATTCCTTCTGTCTCTTTATCTCCATTTCATTCCTTCTGTCTCTTAATCTCCATTTCATTTCTTCCTTCTCTTTATCTCCATTTCATTCCTTCTGTCTCTTTATCTCCATTTCATTCCTTCTGTCTCTTTATCTCCATTTCATTCCTTCTGTCTCTTTATCTCAATTTAATTCCCTGTCTCTTTATCTCCATTTCATTCCTTCTGTCTCTTTATCTCCATTTCTTTCTTTTCTCTTTATCTCCATTTCATTTCTTCCGTCTCTTTATCTCCATTTCATTCCTTCTGTCTCTTTATCTCCATTTAATTCCTTCTGTCTCTTTATCTCCATTTTATTCCTTCTGTCTCTTTATCTCAATTTAATTCCCTGTCTCTTTATCTCCATTTCATTCCTTCTGTCTCTTTATCTCCATTTCATTCCTTCTGTCTCTTTATCTCAATTTAATTCCGTCTCTTTATCTCCATTTCATTCCTGTCTCTTTATCTCCATTTCATTCCTTCTGTCTCTTTATCTCCATTTCATTCCTTCTGTCTCTTTATCTCAATTTAATTCCCTGTCTCTTTATCTCCATTTCATTCCTTCCGTCTCTTTATCTCCATGTCATTCCTTCTGTCTCTTTATCTCCATTTCATTCCTTCTGTCTCTTTATCTCCATTTCATTCCTTCTGTCTCTTAATCTCCATTTCATTTCTTCCGTCTCTTTATCTCCATTTCATTCCTTCTGTCTCTTTATCTCCATTTCATTCCTTCTGTCTCTTTATCTCCATTTCATTCCTTCTGTCTCTTTATCTCAATTTAATTCCCTGTCTCTTTATCTCCATTTCATTCTTGTCTCTTTATCTCCATTTCATTCCTTCAGTCTCTTTATCTCCATTTCATTCCTTCCGTCTCTTTATCTCCATTTCATTCCTTCCGTCTCTTTATCTCCATTTCATTCCTTCTGTCTCTTTATCTCCATTTCATTCCTTCCGTCTCTTTATCTCCATTTCATTCCTGTTTCTTTATCTCCATTTCATTCCATCTGTCTATTTATCTCCATTTCATTCCTGTCTCTTTATCTCAATTTAATTCCCTGTCTCTTTATCTCCATTTCATTCCTGTCTCTTTATCTCCATTTCATTCCTTCTGTCTCTTTATCTCCATTTCTTTCTTGTCTCTTTATCTCCATTTCATTCCTTCAGTCTCTTTATCTCCATTTCATTCCTTCCGTCTCTTTATCTCCATTTCATTCCATCTGTCTTTTTATCTGCTTCCCCCATTTTTAGTGGTCATATTTCTCAGAAGATATGGTTTTGTCTCAGAGGATTAAGGATAAGTCTTTGGAAAGTGTACAGATTTATATTGGAGATAGTCCCGGTTTGAAATTGAACTTTTGTCTCCAATACCAGTCAACACTGTATATTACAGGTTTCTGTGGTAGATAGGAAAGAAACAATTATTGAAAATGAAATGAAAGTGATTTCCACTCTCTTCCACACATTTTCTTTCTCTGTCTCGCTCCTCGCTCCTCGCTCCTCAGTGCTCTGTCTTTCTATTTTTCTGTCTCTGTCTCTCTTCTTTCGCTCTCTCTCTACCCGTTTCCCTCTCATTCAGGCAGACAGTAAGCTGCTGCAAAGGTAACTCAACACCATACAGCTGTCACTCTCTTATTTTCCTATCTCTTTCTCTTGTTCTTTCTCCGCACCATTTCTCTTCCCCCCTCCCTCGCTACTTCACTCCGTGGAGAGGAGTCCCTGGTCAGGCTGGTGCTCAGGTGCAGAGCACTAAGTGAGAAAATGGAAGTGTTCAAGAGAGGGATGTTCCCAGTAGCACAGATATCCACCACAGCTGTTCCCCAACACTCCCCCAACCCACACCAGCACCAACACACAACTGCTGGAAATATCTCAGAGAAAGAAAGTGAGAGTGAGATACTCTTCTTTCTCTGAGATATTTCCAGCAGTTGTGTGCTGGTGCATATATAAGAGAGAGAGAGAGAGAGAGAGAGAGAGAGAGAGAGAGAGAGAGAGAGAGAGAGAGCGAGAGCGAGAGCGCGAGAGAGAGAGAGAGAGAGAGAGAGAGAGAGAGAGAGAGAGAGAGAGGGAGAGAGAAAGTGTATATGTGTGTCGTCCAACGTGCTCTGGACAGGGAAAGTGATCTACACCCGACATTTCAATACTGTTCTCTGTGAAGAAAATGGCCCCCATAGTGTTAGTCTTGCGTTATCTTTGCTTCAGTGTTTTGAATCAATCAGGCTTGTATTATCCATGATCCATCTCTCTGTATTCTCCCTACATTGCGTCACTTATTTTGTTTGTTCCCCACGGTGTGTCTGTGTGTGTATCTGTGTGTGTGTGTGTGTGTGTGTGTGTTTAGAGATCCCAGAGGACCCTCAGACTGCAGAGGTGTATTATTACATGGATGGATTTGAGTCCTGCACTGATGAAGAGGAGGAGGAAAGAGAGGAAGGGGACACCGTGACCTCAGAAACCCTCTGTCATACCTATGGACAGGTGAGTGTGTGTCTGTGCATGCGTCCGCGTGTGTGCTTATATGAGTGTGTGTCGGTGTATGCAAGCTCTGGAGCTACTTTAATTACTTCTCCCTGCTACTTGAAGGCTGAGACAGAGACAGACAGACTGACAGACAATCAAGTCCTCTCTCCTGTGTGAAGACAGACAGACATATAGCCAATCAAGTCCTCTCTCCTGTGTGAAGACAGACAGACAGTTAATCAAGTACTCTCTCCTGTGTGAAGACAGGCAGGCAGGCAGGCAGACAGACAGACAGACAGACAGACAGACAGACAGACAGACAGACAGACAGACAGACAGACAGACAGACAGACAGACAGACAGACAGACAGACAGACAGACAGACAGACAGACAGACAGATAGTTAATCAAGTCCTCTCTCCTGTGTGAAGACAGACAGACAGATAGTTCATCAAGTCCTCTCTCCTGTGTGAAGACAGACAGACAGATAGTTAATCAAGTCCTCTCTCCAGTGTGAAGACAGACAGACAGATAGTTAATCAAGTCCTCTCTCCAGTGTGAAGACAGACAGACATATAGTTAATCAAGTCCTCTCTCCTGTGTGAAGACAGACAGACAGATAGTTAATCAAGTCCTCTCTCCTGTGTGAAGACAGACAGACAGATAGTTAATCAAGTCTTCTCTCCTGTGTGAAGACAGACAGACAGATAGTTAATCAAGTCCTCTCTCCTGTATGAAGACAGACAGACAGATAGTTAATCAAGTCCTCTCTCCTGTGTGAAGACAGATAGTTAATCAAGTCCTCTCTCCTGTGTGAAGACAGACAGACAGATAGTTAATCAAGTCCTCTCTCCTGTGTGAAGACAGACAGACAGATAGTTCATCAAGTCCTCTCTCATGTGTGAAGACAGACAGACAGATAGTTAATCAAGTCCTCTCTCCTGTGTTAAGACAGACAGACAGATAGTTAATCAAGTCCTCTCTCCTGTGTTAAGACAGACAGACAGATAGTTAATCAAGTCCTCTCTCCTGTGTTAAGACAGACAGACATTCCATTACTATCAATGGGAACATTCATTGCCACATCTGGGAAGCTTAACTTTCATGAACTCTTATGAGCCTTGTGTTTGTGGAAAGAGAATGAAAATCACAGAATGAAAAACATCTGAAGGTGCATAGATCTCTATTTTAACATCCCTGACCAACACTGATGTGGCTAGCACCCTCTCCCCTTAGTCCTGATGCAGCTAGCTAGTCTCCATTGACTGTCTGTCTTCACACAGGAGAGAAGACTTGATTGACTATGTGTCTGTCTTGACACAGGAGAGAAGACTTGATTGACTATGTATCTGTCTTCACACAGGAGAGAAGGCTTGATTGACTGTCTGCACCAATTAATTGAACACATTCAAAATGATTGACAGACTATGAGGGGCGGGCCACACAGCATGGAACACAGCTTTGAACCGTTCTATTCTTTACTTCTGCCTGTTCTAATGCTCTGGTTTGTATTCTGTAGTGGTGGTGCATCTGGGTGGGGATTCAGGAGGGATTACTGTTGAACAGTCCTGTGCTGGAGACTGTGGATAAATCTGTTGTGAGGGCTGGCTCAGGGGGATAAATGTGTCTGTTGTGAGGGCTGGCTCAGGGGGATAAATGTGTCTGTTGTGAGGGCTGGCTCAGGGGGATAAATGTGTCTGTTGTGAGGGCTGGCTCAGGGGGATAAATGTGTCTGTTGTGAGGGCTGGCTCAGGGGGATAAATGTGTCTGTTGTGAGGGCTGGCTCAGGGGGATAAATGTGTCTGTTGTGAGGGCTGGCTCAGAGGGCTCGGGGCATTTTGGAGCATTGTTCACTGGCACACTTTAGTGTTTGCCTCTTTATCAGTGAGATAATATTTTAATCAGTTTGGCTCTGCTGGCTCTCAGGTTTTTCCTATCCAGAGTTGCACAAAAGCCAACCACTAATCATCATTGGAGAAATCCAAACGAGAACAATGTGAATTCAGAGAGTAATTTTCCTCTGTGGCCGGATGCCAAGAGGCGCCTTGGCAGGATGAGACTCTATGGTTTTACCCAGGGATTCCCGGCTTTGTAGTCCTGGTGTGTGAGGACTTTCATTTCACACACAAACACACACACACACACACACACACACACACACACACACACACACACACACACACACACACACACACACACACACACACACACACACACACACACACACACACACACACACCATTGGATTAGCATGATAAATGATGGTTGGTGGTTATTCCCTCTGCTTGTCCTGGTCATAAATACAACAGAAGTGGTTTACATATTTGGTCTTTATAGGTTGATATTAGATTAATTTACAGATGTACAGTAGGATCTTAAATTGAGCCAGTTTGCTACAGTAGGAAAATAATCCCTCAGAAACAGGAAATGTTCATTATTATGTGGATTATTGTGAATGGACATTTTTTGTAGGGGTTGATACATTTTAAAGTGGAAATTACAAACTTTAGAAGCCTTTTTAAACCTTAAACACACTACAAGTTTGCATTCTCAGTAACAAAAGAGTGATCAAATTAAGACCTACATCTACAATGATAGCACCAGACCTTGCCCAAGGCTACGAGCCTCACTGTGTAGTTAATGAGTGTTAATGTGCTGTGCTGTGGATCCAAACTCCCGTATGCAGCATTATGGAAATGTGATGATCCCACATTGTTCAGATCAATCTAATCCCTACTAATTGCAGGCTTATTAGACAATACAATACAATACAATGCAACACAATACAATACAATGCAACACAACACAATACAATGCAATGCAACACAATACAACACAACACAATACAATACAACACAACACAATACAATACAACACAACACAATACAAAACCTTATGAGACTTGAGGCTTCTCTAGCCAGACTGCAAGCTCATTTAGTAATAGAACACCTCTGATAACAAATCCCTGACACAGGATATACTGTACAGATGTAGGATCTTAATTTGAGCCAGTGTGCTACAGCAGGAGAATAATCCTGCAGCCAAAGGAAATCAGAATAATTATGTTATGTATCTTATACATTTAATACCATAACTTTTATTATGGCAAGACCATCTAGGGTTCTTGTCATGCCCGCAGTCAAATTCCATGTGACCGTTGAGCAGTGGTGTGCCTTCATGGATGCCAAAAGGCCAAACAAATTACCAAGAACAAAATGAAAAAACATCAATTATTTTATCTTTCACCTGTTTCAGAATTTTCCGTCAATTCGCAAGAGGCTGAATGTATCTCACAGGAGAAAGCATCCGAGCGAGCGAAACAGTGTCCCTCTGTCTCTCTACGTGTAGGCCATCTTTCTGATGCTGTCTGGTCCAAATAAGTATGACATTGATGCCGCCCGTAGCATTGAAGACAAGGGAAGCCAGACATTGATGCCGCCCGTAGCATTGAAGACAAGGGAAGCCAGACATTGATGCCGCCCGTAGCATTGAAGACAAGGGAAGCCAGACATTGATGCCGCCCGTAGCATTGAAGACAAGGGAAGCCAGACATTGATGCCGCCCGTAGCATTGAAGACAAGGGAAGCCAGACATTGATGCCACCCGTAGCATTGAAGACAAGGGAAGCCAGACATTGATGCCGCCCGTAGCATTGAAGACAAGGGAAGCCAGACATTGATGCCGCCCGTAGCATTGAAGACAAGGGAAGCCAGACATTGATGCCGCCCGTAGCATTGAAGACAAGGGAAGCCAGACATTGATGCCGCCCGTAGCATTGAAGACAAGGGAAGCCAGACATTGATGCCGCCCGTAGCATTGAAGACAAGGGAAGCCAGACATTGATGCCGCCCGTAGCATTGAAGACAAGGGAAGCCAGACATTGATGCCGCCCGTAGCATTGAAGACAAGGGAAGCCAGACATTGATGCCGCCCGTAGCATTGAAGACAAGGGAAACCAGACATTGATGCCGCCCGTAGCATTGAAGACAAGGGAAGCCAGCCAGTGTCTGGCCTGCCTTGACAAAAAAGTATCAAAATGTGCCAATCAGCGTTGAGCTAAACTGAGCGAGCTCAAATGTGAATGGTCCTGGCGCACCAAAAAGACTGCGTCACTCTTATCAAATCCCACTGAGAGCATAAATCATTGACAGAAAATCTTGAATTGTTGCATCTCGTTGTGTTGTTGTCCTCCGGTGGCTAGCTAGCCAGCAAGCTAATATTGGCCCTTTCCTAAATTAGTCATGGACTGAGATAGGGCTGTGCGATATGGCCAAAATGATATATCACGTTATTTAAAAAACATTGACGGTATTATATGTTTTTTAATAATACAAGTTCTAAATGAGCTTTATGAGTAGTGTGTGACTCTAGGGTGGCAACACATACATTCTAAGTGATTTCAATGGGTCTTTCTCCATTCTGATTGTTTTATATTGTTCTATTCAACTTCAGCCCACAAAAAGTCATCATTGTCATCAATTTCTGCATTTGAGATCATTTCCATACTGTCACGTAGGGCTGCACGATATTGGCAAGCAATCTGGGCCTTATTTTTAACCAAATGTTGCAATTTGACTTGTGATTTAGAGCAAAACACTTGGGTTAACTGTTGGAATCATGGAAATAGATAGAATATCTATCCAAATTATATAGTTCCAATATAATAGTGGGCACAGTGCTGTTTGACATGACAGCGAATGAAAATGCAAGGGAGGAGTTATTGTGACAGGGTAGGAAGTAATGTGACTCCTAGGGGACCTATTATCTTTGGCTACATTGAATGTTTTTTTCTTAGCAACTTCATGTAGCCAACATATTCTTGCTTTGCGTTTACCTCTTTAATTTAGAAGACACTGTTCAATATGTACCTAGATGTAGAAGGCCAATGAACTGCTTAGGGCTAGGCCCCTTTTTTCTCCACTTCCGGTCTGAATGACGTGCCCAAAGTAAACTGCCTGTAGTTCAGGCCCTGAAGCCAGGATATGCATATAATTGGAAAGAAAACACTTTGAAGTTTGTAGAAATGTTAAAATAATTTAGGAGAATATAACACAATAGATATGGTAGAAGAAAAACCAACATCCTCTTAGAAATGCAAGAGAAAGGTCATATTGAAAATGAGCTCCCTGGATGCAATTCCTATGGCTTCCACAGGGTGTCAGCAGTCTATGTTCAAGGTTTCAGGCGTGTAACTTCAAAAACGAATAAGAAATATCAGTTTTAGTAGAGGGACAGTCTTGGAAATTCATGTTTGCGCGTGCCATGAAGACATTACCTAGACGTTTCCTATTGAACATACTTCTTTCCGAAATAAATATTATAGTTTGATTACATTTGAGGGTATCTGAGGAGTAAATAGAAATGTATTTTGACTTGTTGAAACAAAGTTTAGGGGCAGATTTTCGGATTCCTTTCTCTGCAAGTTGAACGAGTGGATTACTCAAATCGATGGCGCCAACTAAAAGGACTTTTAGGGATATAAAGAAGGATTTTATCTAACAAAACGACACTACATGTTATAGCTGGGACCCTTTGGATGAAAAAGTAAGTGAATATTTAATCGTTATATGTGAATGTATGAACCTGTGCAATCTCAAACAATCGCATGGCATATTTTCACTGTAATAGCTACTGTAAATCGTACAGTGCAGTTAGATTAACAAGAATTTAAGCTTTCTGCCAATATAAGACACTTATATGTACATAAAATCCATAATATTTCTGACTATTTATTTGAATTGCGTGCTCTCCAGTTCCACAGCGATTTGTCCCGCTAGCGGGACACCTGGCCCTAAGAAGATTGAAGTAGTTCTAACTTTGACCATGAATAGAAGTTAGGCTAGTGAGCAAGCATTTTAGCCAGGTAGCCTAGGACAACAAATAATAAAAGTGTGTACTGTACGACAGAGTGATAGACCGTTTCATCCACATGAAAGATGTTTTTCTACTTGCATGAACACACACACACACAAATCAGAACCATGGACAGCCACATCATATTTAGCTTACATTGATTGGACTAAATAGTTTTTGGTATCTTTTAGATGTCACTGTATTAGACTGAGCAGAGGTGATTTGATGATGTTGAAATGGTGCTGGAACAGTGGAGGCTCCTGTTTTCTTTGTGACTTGCGGTAACTCTGTGGTTCTAAAGCAATAGTTGTTTAGTGGTCCAAAAATGTTGGGAACATTAACTTGCTTGACCATGCTGTAGGTCATGTAACTAACTGTCTGTTACTGTACCTGCAATATGCTTTGTGGACTTCACTAGACAGAGGTTGCTCTTCAGATTTGTGATAAAACAAAGGTGTGGTTGAATCTATTCTGCCACTGTGTCTTCTTGTGGTCTCGGCCTTTAGGCCTGTGTATCACTGTGGCAAGGCATGTGAACTAGCAGGTTATAGAGCAAACAACGCAATTATCACAACACATAGGTTGTAATATGGATCTTTTTGAGGGTGAGGGCTTCCCCAGTGATTTTACCCATGCACCACTACTGCCACTGAGTCACGGTATTCCCCTCCTATTCTGCTCCCTGTAAGCCTACATGGATGGTGCTGATGCATTGCTGGTACCCAACTCACTAACGGCTGTCAGGTTGCTAATGAATGGTCTGGTACTCAGCGCTCTATTGTCCCTCTAATCACTCTGACATCAATGCAAATTAAATCAAAATCACATCACATTAAACACTTCATGATTTGAATTAGTATAATCTGAATGATGAGAATAAATGCTGATGGGATTTAGAGGTCCTGTTTCGAAATGGACCTGGGGCTTTCCCAGCTGGACACAATTCATTTTAAAAACATTCACCCGGTCCACACCAGGTTCGGTCCGATCCGAGTGAGGGAAGTAGTAGAAAAACATTTTTTGGGGGGGTACTTTATTAACCAGAGCAAAGGAAGGGAGCATGGTGCTAGGGAGCAGGGGAGAGGCTGTGTGGGTGTGTTTGTGTGTGCAATGTGAGTGACATGGGAGCTGGCACAGAAATACAGAGAGACAGAGAGACACAGAGAGAGACACACAGAGACACAGAGAGGGAGAGACACAGAGAGAGACAGAGACACAGAGAGAGACAGAGAGATGGCAAGTACTGTTAACTCGCATGGGAGCTGGCACAGAAATGCAGAGAGACAGAGAGACACAGAGAGAGACACACAGAGACACAGAGAGAGACAGAGACACACAGAGACACAGAGAGAGACAGAGACACAGAGAGAGAGAGACACAGAGAGAGACAGAGACACAGAGAGAGACAGAGACACAGAGAGAGACAGAGAGATGGCAAGTACTGTTAACTCGCATGGGAGCTGGCACAGAAATAAAGAGAGACAGAGAGACACAGAGAGAGACACACAGAGACACAGAGAGAGACAGAGACACAGAGAGAGACAGAGAGATGGCAAGTACTGTTAACTCGCGCTAGTAGACTAACTTCTTGCTAGTTATTTATCATCCCATCTGATTACATAATACTAATCTTGACTGCATCAAACCGAGAGAAGCTAGTTTATTCTTAATTTAGTTACGCAATGATTTTCATTCAGCATTCTACCCCCCCCCCCTGCAGAGAAAAAATATATTCCCTCTTTCCCCCGACACACAGATGAGGGGATATCTCAAGGCTGCAACCCAATCTCTTCCCACTGCACCATGAGAGAAGGAAGGCCAAGCTAGATTAAAACTATTTGTCACTGTTGGGAGAAAGGACAGGAGAAAGGAGAAAGGTAGAAAAGAACAAAGCGAGCAACTAAAAAAAGAAGAATTCAGTTTTGGGAGTTGGGAAATTAGTGTGTTGCCAGAGATAAGTATGTGTCGTGGTCATTTCCTGTATTAACAAATCATGAGAGAGCAAACCACACACAAGTCAGAGTTATCATAAAGTCCATATTTAATTATATGAGCTTCACCATAGCCCTGTGACTCTCAGATCAATTCAGTGTCTATAAATGAATTCTCTGAGAGTGCTTACAAAACAATTCTTAGTATCATTTATAGCTAAGACACACCCCTCTCAACTCACATGACGAATAACAGATCTTAGGAACATTACAAAGGAAGACTTTACTTGAGAGAGGAGTATCCCATAGCCAGACAGCATTAGCTATAAATTATCGTTCAGTTTGCTCTCCTAAAACGAGGTTCTACTTCTCGTTCTTGGTACAACATAGTACCAAAACATTACCTCATCCAATGGCATATATCAATTGTCAATTCTAGATACATCAAAAATACAACCCCTCCTGGACAAACTCACGAAGAGGAGTGACTGGCACACAGACATTGTGGAGCCAACTAACTGGTCCCCTTTAATCACGCCATTCCTTCACATGGTTTAGGAATAGTTACAGACACATTCACAGATAAGACCAACCTGACCTCTCCCCTCTCTGGGCCCCAAGTAACTGAGCCCTAGCAGAGAAGGGATAACTGCAAACTGCCAACAGTATCATCCAAAAAGAAGACATCCTAATGACAAATATCTCACATAAGCATTATTATGTAAATAAAACATCTTATTTATCAATGTTACCTAACTAATTATGATTCTGCTACCACACATGGCAGGTAGTTGGATGTAGCCTTTCAGCTGTGGTGGTGTCAGAGTGAATCCAGTGGAGGAGAAACGGTTTAGACTAGTTCTCTCTTAACCATGCACTCCCTGCTTGTACAGGTTTATCCTCCTAGATGAAGACACATTTCCCACAGATTCATTAGTTGTATAGTAGGGCACTGCACGCTTCACCTCACCTTTGAGATGGTGCCAGTGTGGCTTCATCCAAACACTCACTCATCTTCTCCAGCTTCTTGTAGCTTGTGCTGCGACATTTGTCTCTCCACGCCATCCTGTTGGATGACAGTAACGCAGGGCAACGGGGGTGACTCCCTCTTTCCCCTCCTTTGTCACATGGATGTGGTACACATCACAATGCTGTACCCAGGAGAGTCCAGCCAGGGTCTAACACACACTGAGGCTATGCAGCAGCTGCTGTTTCCTGGCCCCTTGGAGCCTCATCAATGGAGAAATTGTCATGTGACGCCACGGAGAGGAGCTCCTTCTGACAATCTGACAGCTGAAAGATGTCTCATGGCTGATGCTTCATTTCTCCTCAGCAGAGGTGCTGTGGTGGTGTGGTGCCCTGGGGGCCACGGAGAGAGGGGGATGCTGGGATGTGGGGTCTATACAGACAGTGTGATTGGCTGTTGCTGTCTGTAGGGGGAAGGGATCGGAACCCCTACCTGACATATCTGACAGGGTCGGGGAATCCCTGAGAGAGCTGCTGTGTGCTTGTTGTTGTTGTACAGCTCAGCTCACTGACCTCCATCTCCTGAGATCCACTACCTCTCTGTGTGTAGTTGGACTGCTTGGACACCTGCTCAAATGATTCTCTAGGTTTGTTTTATACCGGTGAAACATACTCAGGATACTCCAGCACATGTATTGACCGTTTGACCCTGTCATTTACATCAAAATGCCAAGTTAAACAGCTGTAAATATAATAAACGATAACTGAGTGTGAACTCTGACCTTTGTTGTTCCTCAGGACAGCGACCTGGAGGCCATGATGAGACACATGGAGCAGGTTCTGGAAGGAGAGCTCAGCGGTGAGTTAGAACACACCACGCAGGGGGTCGATGGACTTGTCCTAATGGTAGCAGAGTAGTGAGAAACCAGGTTACAAGTGCTCTGCAGTGGTAATTGATGTAGCTGCAGCCTACCGATGTTAAGGATATTGATGTGTTTCCACACCGTGAACACACTCCTACATTAACTGTACTGGAAGGCCTGCGGTGGGCTGAGAGCATGTCTGGTTGGAGCATTGATCAGGTCTTTCACTGTGCTGCTGTTTACCGGTGCTAGAGTAGCTATATCAGATGTGCTTACCTTCGTATGGATGTCTGGATAGGGCTGGGATGTTTCCCGGTGCTAGAGTAGCTATATCAGATGTGCTTACCTTCGTATGGATGTCTGGATAGGGCTGGGATGTTTCCCGGTGCTAGAGTAGCTATATCAGATGTGCTTACCTTCGTATGGATGTCTGGATAGGGCTGGGATGTTTCCCGGTGCTAGAGTAGCTATATCAGATGTGCTTACCTTCGTATGGATGTCTGGATAGGGCTGGGATGTTTCCCGGTGCTAGAGTAGCTATATCAGATGTGCTTACCTTCGTATGGATGTCTGGATAGGGCTGGGATGTTTCCCGGTGCTAGAGTAGCTATATCAGATGTGCTTACCTTCGTATGGATGTCTGGATAGGGCTGGGATGTTTCCCGGTGCTAGAGTAGCTATATCAGATGTGCTTACCTTCGTATGGATGTCTGGATAGGGCTGGGATGTTTCCCGGTGCTAGAGTAGCTATATCAGATGTGCTTACCTTCGTATGGATGTCTGGATAGGGCTGGGATGTTTCCCGGTGCTAGAGTAGCTATATCAGATGTGCTTACCTTCGTATGGATGTCTGGATAGGGCTGGGATGTTTCCCGGTGCTAGAGTAGCTATATCAGATGTGCTTACCTTCGTATGGATGTCTGGATAGGGCTGGGATGTTTCCCGGTGCTAGAGTAGCTATATCAGATGTGCTTACCTTCGTATGGATGTCTGGATAGGGCTGGGATGTTTCCCGGTGCTAGAGTAGCTATATCAGATGTGCTTACCTTCGTATGGATGTCTGGATAGGGCTGGGATGTTTCCCGGTGCTAGAGTAGCTATATCAGATGTGCTTACCTTCGTATGGATGTCTGGATAGGGCTGGGATGTTTCCCGGTGCTAGAGTAGCTATATCAGATGTGCTTACCTTCGTATGGATGTCTGGATAGGGCTGGGATGTTTCCCGGTGCTAGAGTAGCTATATCAGATGTGCTTACCTTCGTATGGATGTCTGGATAGGGCTGGGATGTTTCCCCTGCATTGCATCCTCTCTATACCTTATTAGGGTTCTTCCTCCTGACGTGTTGAACACGTTGATGTTCTGTGTGTTCTATAGGTAGGTGTAAATCCTCCTCTCTCACCGTCCAGCATGCTCACCACAACACCATTCAATGCATTTCCTGTCAAGCTCCCTTCTTTCTAAACAAGTAAAAAAAAAGCACTTATTTTGCCTCTATTTTCAAGTTCTCCATTTGATATTTGAAGAAATTGCTCAAATTACTCCTGTGTGTCCAATCACTAGATTACTGTCTGTTCTGTCACTAACAACAGACAGACTAGTTACTCCTGTGTGTCCAAGCACTAGATTACTGTCTGTTCTGTCACTAACAACAGACAGACTAGTTACTCCTGTGTGTCCAAGCACTAGATTACTGTCTGTTCTGTCACTAACAACAGACAGACTAGTTACTCCTGTGTGTCCAAGCACTAGATTACTGTCTGTTCTGTCACTAACAACAGACAGACTAGTTACTCCTGTGTGTCCAAGCACTAGATTACTGTCTGTTCTGTCACTAACAACAGACAGACTAGTTACTCCTGTGTGTCCAAGCACTAGATTACTGTCTGTTCTGTCACTAACAACAGACAGACTAGTTACTCCTGTGTGTCCAAGCACTAGATTACTGTCTGTTCTGTCACTAACAACAGACAGACTAGTTACTCCTGTGTGTCCAAGCACTAGATTACTGTCTGTTCTGTCACTAACAACAGACAGACTAGTTACTCCTGTGTGTCCAAGCACTAGGAAAACTAGCTTTAAAAAACAGCTAAAAACAAGCAAAAATTCCAGTATATTCAGCTGTACTCTGATATTCTAATGGTGAATATTATACCACGGATATGACAAAACATTTATTTTTACTGCTCTAATTACATTGGTAACCAGTTTATAATAGCAATAAGGCACCTTGGGGGATTGTGGTATATGGCCAATATACCATGGTTAAGGGCTGTGTCCAGGAACTCTGCTTTGCGTTGTGTGTAAGAACAGCCCTTAGCCATGGTATACTGGCCATATACCACACCCCTCTGGCCTTATTGCTTAACTGTTGCTGTCCTCA
Organism: Oncorhynchus mykiss; assembly: GCF_057628025.1. Taxonomy (NCBI): domain Eukaryota; kingdom Metazoa; phylum Chordata; class Actinopteri; order Salmoniformes; family Salmonidae; genus Oncorhynchus; species Oncorhynchus mykiss. The sequence goes on from NC_143024.1 coordinate 16,362,491, forward strand.
TAGGTTGATGTGTTTGTTTGCATATTTTGGGCTCTGACAGGTGGGTGTTCTCTCTAACAGGTTGTGCTGAAGCCCTATGCTCTATGTATCCCTCCATGGTGTTTACTTAAACAGGGAAGGGAGTGGAGAGCAACAGTGGTCTGGTGGAATAGAAAGGAAAGGAAGGAATGCCTGTTTAATCCACTTGAGAATGGAAAGGAATGCATGTTTAGTCCACAGAGAATGGAAAGGAATGCATGTTTAATCCACAGAGAATGGAAAGGAATGCCTGTTTAATCCACAGAGAATGGAAAGGAATGCCTGTTTAATCCACAGAGAATGGAAAGGAAGGCATGTTTAATCCACAGAGAATGGAAAGGAATGCATGCATAATCCACAGAGAATGGAAAGGAATGCATGTTTAATCCACAGAGAATGTAAACTAGTGCATGTTTAATCCACAGAGAATGGAAAAGAATGCATGTTTAATCCACAGAGAGTGGAAAGGAATGCATGTTTAATTCACAGAGAATGGAAAGGAATGCCTGTTTAATCCACAGAGAATGGAAAGGAATGACTGTTTAATCCACAGAGAATGGAAAGGAATGCCTGTTTAATCCACAGAGAATGGAAAGGAATGCCTGTTTAATCCACAGAGAATGGAAAGGAATGCCTGTTTAATCCACAGAGAATGGAAAGGAATGCCTGTTTAATCCACAGAGAATGGAAAGGAATGCCTGTTTAATCCACAGAGAATGGAAAGGAATGCCTGTTTAATCCACAGAGAATGGAAAGGAATGCATGTTTAATTCACAGAGAATGGAAAGGAATGCCTGTTTAATCCACAGAGAATGGAAAGGAATGACTGTTTAATCCACAGAGAATGGAAAGGAATGCCTGTTTAATCCACAGAGAATGGAAAGGAATGCCTGTTTAATCCACAGAGAATGGAAAGGAATGCCTGTTTAATCCACAGAGAATGGAAAGGAATGCCTGTTTAATTCACAGAGAATGGAAAGGAATGCTTGTTTAATCCGCAGAGAATGGAAAGGAATGCATGTTTAATCCACAGAGAATGGAAAGGAATGCATGTTTAATCCACAGATAATGGAAAGGAATGCATGTTTAATCCACAGATAATGGAAAAGAATGTCTGTTTAATCCACAGAGTGGAAAGGAATGCATGTTTAATCCACAGAGAATGGAAAGGAATGCATGTTTAATCCACAGAGAATGGAAAGGAATGCATGTTTAATCCACAGAGAATGGAAAGGAATGCATGTTTAATCCACAGAGAATGGAAAGGAAGGCATGTTTAATCCACAGAGAATGGAAAGGAATGCATGTTTAATCCACAGAGAATGGAAAGGAATGCATGTTTAATCCACAGAGAATGGAAAGGAATGCATGTTTAATCCACAGAGAATGGAACGGAATGCCTGTTTAATCCACAGAGAATGGAACGGAATGCATGTTTAATCCACAGAGAATGGAAAGGAATGCCTGTTTATTCCACAGAGAATGGAACGGAATGCATGTTTAATCCACAGAGAATGGAAAGGAATGCATGTTTAATCCACAGAGAATGGAAAGGAATGCCTGTTTAATCCACAGAGAATGGAAAGGAAGGCATGTTTAATCCACAGAGAATGGAAAGGAATGCATGCATAATCCACAGAGAATGGAAAGGAATGCATGTTTAATCCACAGAGAATGTAAACTAGTGCATGTTTAATCCACAGAGAATGGAAAAGAATGCATGTTTAATCCACAGAGAATGGAAAGGAATGCATGTTTAATCCACAGAGAGTGGAAAGGAATGTCTGTTTAATCCACAGAGAATGTAAACTAATGCATGTTTAATCCACAGAGAATGGAAAGGAATGCATGTTTAATCCACAGAGAATGGAAAGGAATGCCTGTTTAATCCACAGAGAATGGAAAGGAAGGCATGTTTAATCCACAGAGAATGGAAAGGAATGCCTGTTTAATCCACAGAGAATGGAAAGGAATGCATGTTTAATCCACAGAGAATGGAAAGGAATGCATGTTTAATTCACAGAGAATGGAAAGGAATGCCTGTTTAATCCACAGAGAATGGAAAGGAATGCCTGTTTAATCCACAGAGAATGGAAAGGAATGCCTGTTTAATCCACAGAGAATGGAAAGGAATGACTGTTTAATCCACAGAGAATGGAAAGGAATGCCTGTTTAATCCACAGAGAATGGAAAGGAATGTCTGTTTAATCCACAGAGAATGTAAACTAATGCATGTTTAATCCACAGAGAATGGAAAGGAATGCATGTTTAATCCACAGAGAATGGAAAGGAATGCCTGTTTAATCCACAGAGAATGGAAAGGAATGCCTGTTTAATCCACAGAGAATGGAAAGGAATGCCTGTTTAATCCACAGAGAATGGAAAGGAATGCCTGTTTAATCCACAGAGAATGGAAAGGAATGCATGTTTAATTCACAGAGAATGGAAAGGAATGCCTGTTTAATCCACAGAGAATGGAAAGGAATGACTGTTTAATCCACAGAGAATGGAAAGGAATGCCTGTTTAATCCACAGAGAATGGAAAGGAATGCCTGTTTAATCCACAGAGAATGGAAAGGAATGCCTGTTTAATCCACAGAGAATGGAAAGGAATGCCTGTTTAATTCACAGAGAATGGAAAGGAATGCTTGTTTAATCCGCAGAGAATGGAAAGGAATGCATGTTTAATCCACAGAGAATGGAAAGGAATGCATGTTTAATCCACAGATAATGGAAAGGAATGCATGTTTAATCCACAGATAATGGAAAAGAATGTCTGTTTAATCCACAGAGTGGAAAGGAATGCATGTTTAATCCACAGAGAATGGAAAGGAATGCATGTTTAATCCACAGAGAATGGAAAGGAATGCATGTTTAATCCACAGAGAATGGAAAGGAATGCATGTTTAATCCACAGAGAATGGAAAGGAATGCATGTTTAATCCACAGAGAATGGAAAGGAATGCATGTTTAATCCACAGAGAATGGAAAGGAATGCATGTTTATTCCACAGAGAATGGAAAGGAATGCATGTTTAATCCACAGAGAATGGAACGGAATGCCTGTTTAATCCACAGAGAATGGAACGGAATGCATGTTTAATCCACAGAGAATGGAAAGGAATGCCTGTTTATTCCACAGAGAATGGAACGGAATGCATGTTTAATCCACAGAGAATGGAAAGGAAGGCATGTTTAATCCACAGAGAATGGAAAGGAATGCATGCATAATCCACAGAGAATGGAAAGGAATGCATGTTTAATCCACAGAGAATGTAAACTAGTGCATGTTTAATCCACAGAGAATGGAAAAGAATGCATGTTTAATCCACAGAGAATGGAAAGGAATGCATGTTTAATCCACAGAGAGTGGAAAGGAATGTCTGTTTAATCCACAGAGAATGTAAACTAATGCATGTTTAATCCACAGAGAATGGAAAGGAATGCATGTTTAATCCACAGAGAATGGAAAGGAATGCCTGTTTAATCCACAGAGAATGGAAAGGAAGGCATGTTTAATCCACAGAGAATGGAAAGGAATGCCTGTTTAATCCACAGAGAATGGAAAGGAATGCCTGTTTAATCCACAGAGAATGGAAAGGAATGCATGTTTAATTCACAGAGAATGGAAAGGAATGCCTGTTTAATCCACAGAGAATGGAAAGGAATGCCTGTTTAATCCACAGAGAATGGAAAGGAATGCCTGTTTAATCCACAGAGAATGGAAAGGAATGCCTGTTTAATCCACAGAGAATGGAAAGGAATGCCTGTTTAATTCACAGAGAATGGAAAGGAATGCTTGTTTAATCCGCAGAGAATGGAAAGGAATGCATGTTTAATCCACAGAGAATGGAAAGGAATGCATGTTTAATCCACAGATAATGGAAAGGAATGCATGTTTAATCCACAGATAATGGAAAAGAATGTCTGTTTAATCCACAGAGTGGAAAGGAATGCATGTTTAATCCACAGAGAATGGAAAGGAATGCATGTTTAATCCACAGAGAATGGAAAGGAATGCATGTTTAATCCACAGAGAATGGAAAGGAATGCATGTTTAATCCACAGAGAATGGAAAGGAATGCATGTTTAATCCACAGAGAATGGAAAGGAATGCATGTTTAATCCACAGAGAATGGAAAGGAATGCATGTTTAATCCACAGAGAATGGAAAGGAATGCATGTTTAATCCACAGAGAATGGAACGGAATGCCTGTTTAATCCACAGAGAATGGAACGGAATGCATGTTTAATCCACAGAGAATGGAAAGGAATGCCTGTTTATTCCACAGAGAATGGAACGGAATGCATGTTTAATCCACAGAGAATGGAAAGGAATGCATGTTTAATCCACAGAGAATGGAAAGGAATGCCTGTTTAATCCACAGAGAATGGAAAGGAAGGCATGTTTAATCCACAGAGAGTGGAAAGGAATGCATGTTTAATCCACAGAGAGTGGAAATGAATGCATGTTTAATCCACAGAGAATGGAAAGGAATGCATGTTTAATCCACAGAGAATGGAAAGGAATGCCTGTTTAATCCACAGAGAATGGAACGGAATGCATGTTTAATCCACAGAGAATGGAAAGGAATGCATGTTTAATCCACAGAGAATGGAAAGGAATGCATGTTTAATCCACAGAGAATGGAAAGGAATGCATGTTTAATCCACAGAGAGTGGAAAGGAATGCATGTTTAATCCACAGAGAATGGAAAGGAATGCCTGTTTAATCCACAGAGAATGGAAAGGAAGGCATGTTTAATCCACAGAGAGTGGAAAGGAATGCATGTTTAATCCACAGAGAATGGAACGGAATGCATGTTTAATCCACAGAGAGTGGAAAGGAATGCATGTTTAATCCACAGAGAATGGAAAGGAATGCATGTTTAATCCACAGAGAATGGAAAGGAATGCATGTTTAATCCACAGAGAGTGGAAAGGAATGCATGTTTAATCCACAGAGAATGGAAAGGAATGCCTGTTTAATCCACAGAGAATGGAAAGGAAGGCATGTTTAATCCACAGAGAATGGAAAGGAATGCATGTTTAATCCACAGATAATGGAAAGGAATGCATGTTTAATCCACAGAGAGTGGAAAGGAATGCATGTTTAATCCACAGAGAATGGAAAGGAATGCATGTTTAATCCACAGAGAATGGAAAGGAATGCCTGTTTAATCCACAGAGAATGGAAAGGAATGCCTGTTTAATCCACAGAGAATGGAAAGGAATGCATGTTTAATCCACAGAGAGTGGAAAGGAATGCATGTTTAATCCACAGAGAATGGAAAGGAATGCATGTTTAATCCACAGAGAGTGGAAAGGAATGCATGTTTAATCCACAGAGAATGGAAAGGAATGCATGTTTAATCCACAGAGAATGGAAATGAATGCATGTTTAATCCATAAAGAGTGGAAAGGAATGCCTGTTTATCCATGTATTCTATCCCTCACACGTATTTCTCTCTTCTTACAAATAATGACTTACTCCGATTCACACACACGCACACACACTCCATCTCCCGTGTCACTCACAACGTACACACACACACACACACACACACACACACACACACACACACACACACACACACACACACACACACACACACACACACACACACACACACACACACACACACACACACACACACACACACACACACACTCTCTCTTAGCTGGCCCAGTGAACCGTGGAACCTCATGTCAGATACTGGCAGCTTCTAGACACCGCCTCTCTGCCTGCTCACCTGTGGTGAAGCTCTACTCTCAGCAGCTGCTTTTATTTAATATTGGCCTAGATAAGTCTGGAAACATACAATGACAAACTTTCTTCCAACCCACTGTGGAAGTACTGCCTTGGTGACAATGATTTCAAACTTTCATGTAAATAACGAAGAGAATAACCACACACACAAAACTGATTAGTGAAGGTGCTGGAGGCATGCTCAGATGAATCTCGACTGAACGAAAGCTCAGCTACTATTAAAATACATTTGCATCTGACCGGAAGTGTGCCAGGACCTTTTCCTGTTTTTCCAGTACAAACAATGAAACAAAATGCTAAATAAATCAATGTACTACTTTACCTGAATGTGAATGAGTTGTGTATTTCTCTAAAAGTGACCATGTGTTGTGTTGATGTCTTCTTCTCTCACCTATCACTCTGTTTTAGGTTAAAGACGCTGGCTAGGACATCTACAGCTCTCTCTCTCTCTCTCTCTCTCTCTCTCTCTCTCTCTCTCTCTCTCTCTCTCTCTCTCTCTCTCTCTCTCTCTCTCTCTCTCTGTGGGTGGGTGGATGTGTAATTGATTACACCAAATAAAAGATTTGGATGCACTTCCCCTGCTCTCTTTACATAAATCTACTTTTTAATAACTCAAAACAACCCAAGCTAAATGGCAATGGTACCAACAACTCTCCCTGCACTCTGGCAGTATTTCATCTAAGTGGAGACAAGATGACACACAGCATGATTTACTGTGATTAGATAGACAAGGGCAGAGATACCATCACAATCCCACAGTCGTTGAGAACAGATGTGGTGTGTGTGGGGGGGATGCGAGGTTGTGATGGATACTCTTGAACTAACAGAGATCATTATTGTTTTGTTTCTATATTTTGTCACGTAGGAAGTGATTGTCACAGACCAAGGAGAATTTGCTTTGATTTTATACTCAATTTGAGCATATTAAAACAGATCAGAAGATTGCTCACAAAATTATGAAATCATGTAAATACGAAAATATCAGTTTAAGCCTTACATTTAGCTGTATTTTTCATGAATGAATTGCCCATGCGTGTCCCCAATAATCATAATTTCCTCTACAGTGGCTGAAGCAGTGCCAGAAGAGGGCCAGTGGGTCCCCATGGGGCCTCCAGTCATCAACAGCACCATGGCTGAGACAAGGATTCAGCGCATGACTGAGTGAGTATGAGAACCTCTCCTTTCACCTGACTTCACATTTGATTTGATTTTTATATTCACTTCAGCTAAAGAGCGGGCTAACTTCATTTCCATCCCTGCACATACTGGCAACAGCAAACTTTAAAATGTTCAATACACTCAGCATTGAAGTTTTAAATGAATGTAGGATGTATCTCACCTCCAGGCAGAGTCTGTTTCCCTGTCTGCCTGTGGCCTCTCTATCCATCCACCCTCTTGTTGTTCTATCCATCGATCTTTGCTGCACATCAATATGGATATCACATCAGCCTGGTGTAGCTGTGGGAGAGGGGCCCATCCCTCTGCTGTCTGCCCAGTGAGGTGGATGTGTGATAGGGTGAGAAGGGGAGTGGCAGGGCCTGACGGTGCTGCTGGCCCAGGGGCCCAAACCTCAGCTCTATTCCACAACACTACTCTCCTGTACAGACAGCTCTCTGGACAGACAGACAGACAGACAGACAGACAGACAGACAGACAGACAGACAGACAGACAGACTGAATAAATACATAACTGTAAGTGAAGTGATGGGTTTGGGGTTTGGGCTAAGTGAAGTGATGGAGTTTGGAGTTTGGGCTAAGTGAAGTGATGGGGTTTGGAGTTTGGGCTAAGTGAAGTGATGGGTTTGGAGTTTGGGCTAAGTGAAGTGATGGGTTTGGAGTTTGGGCTAAGTGAAGTGGTGGGTTTGGAGTTTGGGCTAAGTGAAGTGATGGGTTTGGAGTTTGGGCTAATTGAAGTGATGGGTTTGGAGTTTGGGCTAATTGAAGTGATGGGTTTGGAGTTTGGGCTAACTGAAGTGATGGGTTTGGAGTTTGGGCTAAGTGAAGTGATGGGTTTGGAGTTTGGGCTAAGTGAAGTGATGGGTTTGGAGTTTGGGCTAAGTGAAGTGATGGGTTTGGAGTTTGGGCTAAGTGAAGTGATGGGTTTGGAGTTTGGGCTAAGTGAAGTGATGGGTTTGGAGTTTGGGCTAACTGAAGTGATGGGTTTGGAGTTTGGGCTAAGTGAAGTGATGGGTTTGGAGTTTGGGCTAAGTGAAGTGATGGGTTTGGAGTTTGGGCTAACTGAAGTGATGGGTTTGGAGTTTGGGCTAAGTGAAGTGATGGGTTTGGAGTTTGGGCTAAGTGAAGTGATGGAGTTTGGAGTTTGGGCTAAGTGAAGTGATGGGTTTGGAGTTTGGGCTAACTGAAGTGATGGGTTTGGAGTTTGGGCTAAGTGAAGTGATGGAGTTTGGAGTTTGGGCTAAGTGAAGTGATGGGTTTGGAGTTTGGGCTAAGTGAAGTGATGGGTTTGGAGTTTGGGCTAAGTGAAGTGATGGGTTTGGAGTTTGGGCTAAGTGAAGTGATGGGTTTGGAGTTTGGGCTAAGTGAAGCTGCAAGAGGCTGTTACCTGGAAAACACAGCCCCACTCGTCAAGCAGAACACACTTTCCTTTTCACACAGCGACAGTAGTATTCTGTTAAACACACACACACACAGTGTGAGTTCTCAGCTCCATGCTCCCATGATGAGACTGGTGTATTAATAACAGAGGCCCAATTCCTGTGGGAGAGAGAATTAGACCCTGTCAGATCCCTCAGAGCTGCCGCTTCATAAAGGCCCAGGAATAAGAGGGGGGTGGAGGGAGCGAGGATGAAGGGAGGGGAAGGAGGGAGGACAGGAGAACAGGTAGCAATTTACAGCAACAGAATCTGTCACCACGGCTCTCTTGGCTCCAGGATGTTTGATTGTACCTCTCATCTAAACGCAGGCTTAAGCCCACTGTGTCTGACTCTGTGTACATGAGAACCTTTGGGAACCTGCTCAAAGCAAACCCCCCTCAATCTAATGTTCTGTTCATCATTGGAACAATCCTATTCTGGTGTTATGGGAAATGTTTATACCTATCAAGTCAATGTACTAGCACAGTAAGCAAATAAAACGTTTTGCAATTTACAACAACAGATAGCTGGGTTGTCATGAGCTGCCATGGCCTGTTATGACAGCATTATGTTGTGATAGATGTTCAGTAAGAGGCCTTTATTACGGTGAAGGGAATCCATCAGGCTCACCGTCTTAGACTTCCTCTGTCTGTTGTTAAGTGCTGCAGAAGGGGGCCATTTCTTGATTGCTGAATAGAGAGGTAAGCTTTGATGCTGATGCAAGAGTTTCTGTTGGGTTGTTTTGGTGGGGGAGGAGGAGGAGGGATGCTGATTAGCGCCACTTACTGTGTGTGTTAGAGAGAGAACGAGAGAACGAGAGGGGAGAACGAGAGAGAGAGAACAAGAGGAAGAGAACGAGAGGGAGCGAGAGAAAGAAAGAGATACAGAGAACGAGAACAAAAGAACGGAAGAGAAAGAGAGTGTGTTTGATTGAGTATGCATCATTGACTGACAACTCTCATAAACACATGCACATGCACACACACCATTAGTCCCATTTTTGAGGGCTCTTCACTTTCAGATATATAGCACATGTATTAAACATGTACTGAGAACATGCTCATCCATAGCCCTCCCCAGCTCCTCAAGGGGCTATTTACAATCATTTTGATTGATACAATATTTTTGTACTATTCAATATTTGGGCTCCGATTTTTGTTATTCATCATAGTCATAGTCAAAATGTTGCATATTTACATTTGTGTATAGAAAAAAACAACTCCGTAGAGAGGAAATAGGTCCCCGCTTGTTTACAAATGTAGGAGCCAAAGTTGTGTCTCAATGTAGGGACTGTAAAGGTCAACTGAAGAGGAGGAGATGGAGTAGTGAGGAGGAGAGAGAGGGAGAAGGAGATGGAGGAGAGAGGAGGAGTGAGAGGGGGAGAAGGAGATGGAGGAGTGAGGAGGAGAGAGAGAGGGAGAAGGAGATGGTGGAGAGAGGAGGAGAGAGAGAGGGAGAAGGAGATTGTGGAGAGAGGAGGAGAGAGAGGGAGAAGGAGATGGAGGAGCGAGGAGGAGAGAGAGGGAGAAGGAGATGGAGGAGCGAGGAGGAGAGAGAGAGGGAGAAGGAGATGGTGGAGGAGAGAGAGAGGGAGAAGGAGATGGTGGAGAGAGGAGGAGAGAGAGAGTGATAAGGAGATGGTGGAGAGAGGAGGAGCGAGGAGAAGAGAGAGGGAGAAGGAGATGGTGGATAGAGGAGGAGTGCAGAGGAGAGAGGGAAAAGGAGATGGAGGAGAGAGGAGGAGAGAGAGGGGGAGAAGGAGATGGAGGAGAGAGGAGGAAAGAGAGGGGGAGAAGGAGATGGAGGAGCGAGGAGAGAGAGGGAGAAGGCGATGGTGGAGAGAGGAGAGAGAGGGAGAATGAGATGGAGGAGCGAGGAGGAGAGAAAGAGGGATAAGGAGATGGAGGAGAGAGGAGGAGAGAGAGAGGGAGAAGGAGATGGTGGAGAGAGGAGGAGAGAGAGGGAGAAGGAAATGGAAAAGAGAGGAGGAGAGAGAGAGGGAGAAGGAGATGGTGGAGAGAGGAGGAGCGAGGAGGAGAGAGAGGGAGAAGGAGATGTTGGAGCGAGGAGGAGAGAGAGGGAGAAGGAGATGGTGGAGAGAGGAGGAGAGTGAGAGGGAGAATGAGATGGTGGAGAGAGGAGGAGTGAGGAGGAGAGAGAGGGAGAAGGAAATGGTGGAGTGAGGAGGGGAGAGAGAGGGAGATGGTGGAGAGAGGAGGAGAGAGGAGGAGACAGATGGTGGAGAGAGGGAGAAGGAGTTGGAGGAGCGAGGAGGAGAGAGAGGGAGATGAGGGAGAGAGGGAGAAGGAGATGGTGGAAAGAGGAGGAGTGCGGAGGAGAGAGGGAGAAGGAGATGGTGGAAAGAGGAGGAGCGCGGAGGAGAGAGGGAGAAGGAGATGGTGGAGAGAGGAGGAGAGAGAGAGGGAGAAGGAGATGGTGGAAAGAGGAGGAGCGCGGAGGAGAGAGGGAGAAGGAGATGGTGGAAAGAGGAGGAGAGAGAGAGGGAGAAGGAGATGGTGGAGAGAGGAGGAGAGAGAGAGGGAGAAGGAGATGGTGGAGAGAGTAGGAGAGAGAGAGGGAGAAGGAGATGGTGGAAAGAGGAGGAGCGCGGAGGAGAGAGGGAGAAGGAGATGGTGGAAAGAGGAGGAGAGAGAGAGGGAGAAGGAGATGGTGGAGAGAGGAGGAGAGAGAGAGGGAGAAGGAGATGGTGGAGAGAGTAGGAGAGAGAGAGAGAGAGAGAAGGAGATGGTGGAAAGAGGAGGAGAGAGAGGGAGAAGGAGATGGTGGAGAGAGGAGGAGAGAGGAGGAGAGAGAGGGAGAAGGAGATGGTGGAAAGAGGAGGAGCGCAGAGGAGAGAGGGAGAAGGAGATGGTGGAAAGAGGAGGAGAGAGAGAGGGAGAAGGAGATGGTGGATAGAGGAGGAGAGAAAGAGGGAGAAGGAGATGGTGGAGAGAGGAGGAGAGAGAGAGGGAGAAGGAGATGGTGGAGAGAGTGGGAGAGAGAGAGAGAAGGAGATGGTGGAAAGAGGAGGAGAGAGAGGGAGAAGGAGATGGTGGAGAGAGGAGGAGAGAGGAGGAGAGAGAGGGAGAAGACACAGTGGAGACCCTGTTGACACAGTGGAGACCCTGCTGACACAGTGGAGACCCTGTTGACACACTGGAGACCCTGCTGACACAGTGGAGACCCTGTTGACACAGTGGAGACACTGCTGACACAGTGGAGACCCTGCTGACACAGTGCAGACCCTGCTGACACAGTGGAGACCCTGTTGACACAGTGGAGACCCTGCTGACACAGTGCAGACCCTGTTGACACAGTGGAGACCCTGTTGACACAGTGGAGACCCTGTTGACACAGTGGAGACCCTGCTGACACAGTGCAGACCCTGCTGACACAGTGCAGACCCTGCTGACACAGTGGAGACCCTGTTGACACAGTGGAGACCCTGCTGACACAGTGTAGACCCTGCTGACACAGTGCAGACCCCGTTGACACAGTGGAGACCCCGCTGACACAGTGGAGACCCTGCTGACACAGTGGTAGCTGCCACCTCTAGAGTGAAAGTTCTGCCTCGTGGAGACAGTCACCGTCCAGAGGGTGACACTCACTTCATCTTGACTGGAGGAAGATTTGGAATTTGTCCACCTGCTCACTGCCGTGTCTCAGAATGCCTGCCCCAAAAAAATCATATAAAGAGAGGCCCAGTTCAGTCTATACAAGACACTTCTGTTAAGAGAGAGAGGGGAGAGAGAGAGGGAGAGACTCTAACACTCACTAGGCTCCCTTGTGCCTCTGCAACAATACCTCAGAGAGGACTATCAATCCTCTCACAATCCTAGCTGTTTCTATCTTCTATCTGTTCCATAGGAAGCCTCAAGCCAGAGATGACTTAGAATGGAATTATAATAATGAGACAGCATTTGCTAGGCCTGCATATTCTCTCTAAGAAAAAGACAAAGCTAAATTACACATTTATTGCTAAACTTAACTTCAGCCTTCTGAGGACACTTATAATATTAAGAAGGATGGATAGCTCTGGAATTTCATCTGTTGCTACAGACTCTCTGCTGATTGAGAACCTCTCTGTTGATTGAGAACCTCTCTGCTGATTGAGAACCTCTCTGCTGATTGAGGACTTCTCTGCTGATTGAGAACCTCTCTGCTGATTGAGGATCTCTCTGCTGATTGAGAACCTCTCTGCTGATTGAGAACCTCTCTGCTGATTGAGAACCTCTCTGCTGATTGAGAACCTCTCTGCTGATTGAGGACTTCTCTGCTGATTGAGAACCTCTCTGCTGATTGAGGATCTCTCTGCTGATTGAGAACCTCTCTGCTGATTGAGAACCTCTCTGCTGATTGAGAACCTCTCTGCTGATTGAGGACCTCTCTGTTGATTGAGAACCTCTCTGCTGATTGAGAACCTATCTGCTGATTGAGGACTTCTCTGCTGATTGAGAACCTCACTGCTGATTGAGGATCTCTCTGCTGATTGAGAACCTCTCTGCTGATTGAGAACCTCTCTGCTGATTGAGAACCTCTCTGCTGATTGAGAACCTCTCTGCTGATTGAGGATCTCTCTGCTGATTGAGAACCTCTCTGCTGATTGAGAACCTCTCTGTTGATTGAGAACCTCTCTGCTGATTGAGAACCTCTCTGCTGATTGAGAACCTCTCTGCTGATTGAGAACCTCTCTGCTGATTGAGAACCTCTCTGCTGACTGAGAACCTCTCTGCTGATTGAGGACTTCTCTGCTGATTGAGGACCTCTCTGCTGATTGAGAACCTCTCTGCTGATTGAGAACCTCTCTACTGATTGAGAACCTCTCTGCTGATTGAGAACCTCTCTGCTGACTGAGAACCTCTCTGCTGATTGAGGATCTCTCTGCTGATTGAGAACCTCTCTGCTGATTGAGAACCTCTCTGCTGATTGAGAACATCTCTGCTGATTGAGAACCTCTCTGCTGATTGAGAACCTCTCTGCTGACTGAGAACCTCTCTGCTGATTGAGGACCTCTCTGCTGATTGAGGACCTCTCTGCTGATTGAGGACCTCTCTGCTGATTGAGAACCTCTCTGCTGATTGAGAAACTCTCTGATGATTGAGAACCTCTCTGCTGATTGAGGACCTCTCTGCTGATTGAGGACCTGTCTGCTGATTGAGGACCTCTCTGCTGATTGAGAACCTCTCTGTTTATTGAGGACCTCTCTGTTTATTGAGGACCTCTCTGCTGATTGAGGACCTCTGTGCTGATTGAGGACCTCTCTGCTGATTGAGAACCTCTTTGCTGATTGAGGAACTCTCTGCTGATTGAGAACCTCTCTGCTGATTGAGGACCTCTCTGCTGATTGAGGACCTCTCTGCTGATTGAGGACCTCTCTGCTGATTGAGGACCTCTCTGCTGATTGAGGACCTCTCTGCTGATTGAGAACCTCTTTGCTGATTGAGGAACTCTCTGCTGATTGAGAACCTCTCTGCTGATTGAGGACCTCTCTGTCGAGGAATGTGATTATTTTCCTTCAGTGTGTTTTGTATTTTTGTATTCTCTTGAACTTTTTAAAGCTGTTTATTTTGTATTTTCTAGTGTATAAATTGTGTATAATTGTAAGATGTAGGGTTCCCTTCTGAAATAGTTCTGAAACTATGGCCAACCAAACACATTTTTGTTGATCTGAAGCTTTGTCTGAGGCCCCAGGGTCATCTCCAAGATCACCATAGACGAAAATACCATATAGCCCCAAATGTGATGGTACTTTTAGGTGAAAATGAATTACGCTTCTTGGCTTTCCTCTTTCCCAGACAACCCCAGAACATCCATAAAGTCAAATCTGAGATCCTAATGGTTCATTTATCTGGGATAGAGGTTTCACCAGATTTATAGACCTGATAGGACCATTATCAGATAACTGGACAAACCAAAGTACTCCAGAAATAGTATCTGGTAAAAGGCGTCCAGGGAAGACAGGAAGGATCAGATGTATTTTCTAAATGTCTGTTTTCTCTGACTGTGACGTCTCCAGAAAACAATGCAGTGAATCTCAACAGATCTCAATAGACACTTGGCAGTTGTCCCATGACAACCCAGTACTATGTGCTCTGGGCATTAGAAACGGTTCATTTAGTGTCTGATGTGTTGGACTGTTGGAGTTGTGTTGTCTCCTAGTGGAAGATGTGGACTTTGGTATATGATACCAGGAGTTTCTTGGGCCCACATCCTCGTCAAATTCACGAGGCCCGCCCCAATGGACCTGCTCTTTTCCTGCTGCCAGCTCCATGGCAACGGAACACCCACTGATGACAGCACACACAGACACTTAGACAGCTTAGCACTGGCTAGTGACACTGTATGTCTCCATGTGATGAAATAACTATGTTTTTTTCCATTCTATTGGACAGACAGGTATAGTAATACTCTATCTCTCACAGCATCCATTATGCATTATGTGAAAGCATACAGGGACAAATGAACTACTCTTGTTGCTAACGGGTACAAGAGTGGTCTATTTGTGGTCTTGTGTGGCTCTGTTGATAGAGCATGGAGCTTGCAATGCCAGGGTTTTGGGTAAATTCCACGGGGGAACCGTACAAAAAATGAATGCACTCACTACTTTAAGCCGTTCTGGATAAGAGCGTCTGCTAAATGACTCAAATGTAAATGCCAAGTGCTGTTATTCTGTCTGGATACGTCTGTTCACCTGCTTTAGCAACAATCGTCCTGGTTCTGTTCAAGATTAGCTTGAGGTTGCCCACGGTGCACACCATGCAAATGTTTAGCATGATATTTCACTGAAGTACAAGTTCAATGTAATATCCTGCTTCCTGTAATCACATCAAATCACTCTACACAGAGAGCATGTTATGGGAGCCGGGACAACATTTAAACTGTCAAAATGTCAGCCAATGTCAGGCTGATGAGTGTGATTAGTGGACAGAGTTGACACCTGGTCTCTCTCCCTGTGTCTGTCCCAGGTCAGTGTCCCGTCGGCTGGGTCTAACCGTCTTCCAGAGGGTGTATACCTACCTGAAGGGAGCCAGGGAGAGGCAGGAGGATGAGGGGAGCATCAGACAGGCCCTCAGCAGCCTGGTGGAGAGGCCCAGTGATGGCTTTGAAGTGGACCAACTGCTGTACTACGAAGAGCAGCTCCAGGGAGCCAGAGAGGGAGCCAGAGAGGGAGCCGGAGAGGGAGCCGGAGAGGGAGCCGGAGAGGGAGCCGGAGAGGGAGCCCGGTGAAAAACATGTCTGACACTGACTAACCTGCGATCATGTTGCCTATCCAAGCATTTCAGAAAGAGCACATCTTGTTGCTCTCCAGGACCAGGGTTGGTGACCTAGTAGATCAACAGAGATGAGAGACATTTACTTCATGATAGACCAGGGTTGGTGACCTAGTAGATCAACAGAGATGACAGACATTTACTTCATGATAGACCAGGGTTGATGACCTAGTAGATCAACAGAGATGAGAGACATTTACTTCATGATAGACCAGGGTTGGTGACCTAGTAGATCAACAGAGATGAGACATTTACTTCATGATAGACCAGGGTTGGTGACCTAGTAGATCAACAGAGATGAGACATTTACTTCATGATAGACCAGGGTTGGTGACCTAGTAGATCAACAGAGATGACAGACATTTACTTCATGATAGACCAGGGTTGGTGACCTAGTAGATCAACATAGATGAGAGACATTTACTTCATGATAGACCAGGGTTGGTGACCTAGTAGATCAACAGAGATGACAGACATTTACTTCATGATAGACCAGGGTTGGTGACCTAGTAGATCAACAGAGATGAGAGACATTTACTTCATGATAGACCAGGGTTGGTGACCTAGTAGATCAACAGAGATGAGACATTTACTTCATGATAGACCAGGGTTGGTGACCTAGTAGATCAACAGAGATGACAGACATTTACTTCATGATAGACCAGGGTTGGTGACCTAGTAGATCAACAGAGATGAGAGACATTTACTTCATGATAGACCAGGGTTGGTGACCTAGTAGATCAACAGAGATGACAGACATTTACTTCATGATAGACCAGGGTTGGTGACCTAGTAGATCAACAGAGATGAGACATTTACTTCATGATAGACCAGGGTTGGTGACCTAGTAGATCAACAGAGATGAGAGACATTTACTTCATGATAGACCAGGGTTGGTGACCTAGTAGATCAACAGAGATGAGAGACATTTACTTCATGATAGACCAGGGTTGATGACCTAGTAGATCAACAGAGATGACAGACATTTACTTCATGATAGACCAGGGTTGGTGACCTAGTAGATCAACAGAGATGAGAGACATTTACTTCATGATAGACCAGGGTTGGTGACCTAGTAGATCAACAGAGATGACAGACATTTACTTCATGATAGACCAGGGTTGGTGACCTAGTAGATCAACAGAGATGAGAGACATTTACTTCATGATAGACCAGGGTTGGTGACCTAGTAGATCAACAGAGATGAGACATTTACTTCATGATAGACCAGGGTTGGTGACCTAGTAGATTAACAGAGATGAGAGACATTTACTTCATGATAGACCAGGGTTGGTGACCTAGTAGATCAACAGAGATGAGACATTTACTTCATGATAGACCAGGGTTGGTGACCTAGTAGATCAACAGAGATGACAGACATTTACTTCATGATAGACCAGGGTTGGTGACCTAGTAGATCAACAGAGATGAGAGACATTTACTTCATGATAGACCAGGGTTGGTGACCTAGTAGATCAACAGAGATGACAGACATTTACTTCATGATAGACCAGGGTTGGTGACCTAGTAGATCAACAGAGATGAGAGACATTTACTTCATGATAGACCAGGGTTGGTGACCTAGTAGATCAACAGAGATGAGAGACATTTACTTCATGATAGACCAGGGTTGGTGACCTAGTAGATCAACAGAGATGAGACATTTACTTCATGATAGACCAGGGTTGGTGACCTAGTAGATCAACAGAGATGACAGACATTTACTTCATGATAGACCAGGGTTGGTGACCTAGTAGATCAACAGAGATGAGAGACATTTACTTCATGATAGACCAGGGTTGGTGACCTAGTAGATCAACAGAGATGAGAGACATTTACTTCATGATAGACCAGGGTTGGTGACCTAGTAGATCAACAGAGATGACAGACATTTACTTCATGATAGACCAGGGTTGGTGACCTAGTAGATCAACAGAGATGACAGACATTTACTTCATGATAGACCAGGGTTGGTGACCTAGTAGATCAACAGAGATGACAGACATTTACTTCATGATAGACCAGGGTTGGTGACCTAGTAGATCAACAGAGATGAGAGACATTTACTTCATGATAGACCAGGGTTGGTGACCTAGTAGATCAACATAGATGAGAGACATTTACTTCATGATAGACCAGGGTTGGTGACCTAGTAGATCAACAGAGATGACAGACATTTACTTCATGATAGACCAGGGTTGATGACCTAGTAGATCAACAGAGATGAGAGACATTTACTTCATGATAGACCAGGGTTGGTGACCTAGTAGATCAACAGAGATGAGACATTTACTTCATGATAGACCAGGGTTGGTGACCTAGTAGATCAACAGAGATGACAGACATTTACTTCATGATAGACCAGGGTTGGTGACCTAGTAGATCAACAGAGATGAGACATTTACTTCATGATAGACCAGGGTTGGTGACCTAGTAGATCAACAGAGATGAGAGACATTTACTTCATGATAGACCAGGGTTGGTGACCTAGTAGATCAACAGAGATGAGAGACATTTACTTCATGATAGACCAGGGTTGGTGACCTAGTAGATCAACATAGATGACAGACATTTACTTCATGATAGACCAGGGTTGATGACCTAGTAGATCAACAGAGATGACAGACATTTACTTCATGATAGACCAGGGTTGGTGACCTAGTAGATCAACAGAGATGAGAGACATTTACTTCATGATAGACCAGGGTTGGTGACCTAGTAGATCAACAGAGATGAGACATTTACTTCATGATAGACCAGGGTTGATGACCTAGTAGATCAACATAGATGAGAGACATTTACTTCATGATGGACCAGGGTTGGTGACCTAGTAGATCAACAGAGATGACAGACATTTACTTCATGATAGACCAGGGTTGATGACCTAGTAGATCAACAGAGATGAGAGACATTTACTTCATGATAGACCAGGGTTGGTGACCTAGTAGATCAACAGAGATGACAGACATTTACTTCATGATAGACCAGGGTTGGTGACCTAGTAGATCAACAGAGATGAGAGACATTTACTTCATGATAGACCAGGGTTGGTGACCTAGTAGATCAACAGAGATGACAGACATTTACTTCATGATAGACCAGGGTTGGTGACCTAGTAGATCAACAGAGATTACAGACATTTACTTCATGATAGACCAGGGTTGATGACCTAGTAGATCAACAGAGATGAGAGACATTTACTTCATGATAGACCAGGGTTGGTGACCTAGTAGATCAACAGAGATGACAGACATTTACTTCATGATAGACCAGGGTTGGTGACCTAGTAGATCAACAGAGATGACAGACATTTACTTCATGATAGACCAGGGTTGGTGACCTAGTAGATCAACAGAGATGACAGACATTTACTTCATGATAGACCAGGGTTGGTGACCTAGTAGATCAACAGAGATGAGAGACATTTACTTCATGATAGACCAGGGTTGGTGACCTAGTAGATCAACAGAGATGAGAGACATTTACTTCATGATAGACCAGGGTTGGTGACCTAGTAGATCAACAGAGATGAGACATTTACTTCATGATAGACCAGGGTTGGTGACCTAGTAGATCAACATAGATGAGAGACATTTACTTCATGATAGACCAGGGTTGGTGACCTAGTAGATCAACAGAGATGACAGACATTTACTTCATGATAGACCAGGGTTGGTGACCTAGTAGATCAACAGAGATGAGAGACATTTACTTCATGATAGACCAGGGTTGGTGACCTAGTAGATCAACAGAGATGAGAGACATTTACTTCATGATAGACCAGGGTTGGTGACCTAGTAGATCAACAGAGATGACAGACATTTACTTCATGATAGACCAGGGTTGGTGACCTAGTAGATCAACAGAGATGAGAGACATTTACTTCATGATAGTTATTTTCTTTTTGTTCTTCCTGTCATTTCCATCTAGAAGAACAAGCAATTCAATTAAATCAATATTGAATATTAGTGCATAGATTTTGGGCTAGTTTCTATCAGAATAACATAGTGGTTGTTTTTGTGGTGTTAAAGGGGGAACTGCGTTAGAGCTGTCAAAAATCCACAAGCGGCTCATTTCGTTAGCTTGATATGACAATTTATTGCAACAAAAGTACCTGACTTTATAAACTAACAAATCCCATGCAGCAACGTTATAAGTTCATGCAGCAACGTTCAAACATTCAAAAGCGTGATGTTCAGTTGTGTACACCTCGATTGGACAGATAGGCTATTATATAACTCCATCCAAATGAACATGAAAACTATCAGGTATGAAGGTAAGACAGGTCAAGGCAGGCAGGGGTCAGTAAACCAGAGGTGGGGCAACGGTACTGTGGACGGCAGGCAGGCTCAGGGTCAGGGTAGGCAGGGGTCAGTAAACCAGAGGTGGGGCAACTGTACTGTGGACGGTAGGCAGGCTCAGGGTCAGGCAGAGTGGTCAGGCAGGTGGGCTCAGAGTCAGGACAGGCAAGGGTCAAAACCAGGAGGGTGAGAAAAAGAGAGACTGGGTGTCACGTTCTGACCATAGTTCTTTTGTGTTGTCCTTGTTTTAGTGTTGGTCAGGACGTGAGCTGGGTGGGCATTCTATGTTGTGTGTCTTGTTTGTCTATTTCTATGTTTGGCCTGATATGGTTCTGAATCAGAGGCAGGTGTTAGTCATTTTCTCTGATTGGGAACCATATTTAGGTAGCCTGTTTTTTGTTGGGATTTGTGGGTGGTTGTTACTTGTCTTTGTGTCTATGCACCAGATAAGACTGTGTTCGGTTTTCACATTTATTGTTTTGTAGTTAGTTCATGTTAAGTGTCTCTTATTAAAGAACAAGAACTCCAACCACGCTGCGTTTTGGTCCGCCTCTCCTTCCCAGGAAGAAAGCCGTTACACTGGGAAAGGCAGGAGTTGAGAATAAAAAAGCTGGTTGACTTGACAAACAAGATGAACTGGCAACAGGCAAACAGAGAACACAGGTATAAATACATGGGGGATAATGGGAACGACACCTGGAGGGTGTTGGAGACAATTACAAAGACAGGTGAAACAGATCAGGGTGTGACAAAAACATGCATTAGCCGACACTCTCTATCGCCGTTTTGAACTTCTAAGGCGGTAGGGATAATAAGGAGGGGAGTGGTTTGTTACACACAGGAGCAACCGCTCACCTATTGGTCAGCTCATACAGCAGTTACACCTCCAACACCGCCAAAACATCTGCTATGCATGTGTTTGCCAACGCAGGTTAACACTCAATCTGATTGAATCGGGACCTTACTTTCATCAGCAGTGCTCAGTAGTTTGATATTAGCTTTATTAATGTAATGGCAAGGAGTATTTTGGTTGAATGCATTCAGTTGTGCAACTGACTAGGTTTCCGATTTCCCTTTCCCTATTTGATCTATCAGATGAATACGTTCTCTCTGTGTGTGTGTGCTCATGTGTATATTCCAACCTTTCATCTCCACACTGTGTGGGTTTTTTTTTGTGTTGCTCTTTCATGTGAACCAGGAAACTCTCAGGAGTTCCCATAGTAACACCATATTAGTCTTGATCATCAAGCTGATGTTTTCGTTGTGTGGTTTCGTCAAAATATGCTCCAAGATATGGAGAACAAAAATATCTTAACAATCGCATAAATATGGGAATGATTTATGTTACCTGTCTTTATGTTCATAAAGCATACATGACACATCATAAACATGACATAACTATGAATTATGCTTGGTAGCTCTGTAATTCTCCAAAAATGGGATTACTGTAACTCTGTAAACTCATTAGAGACTATTGACTGTTTGATGACAACCAGGGAGAGAGTTCTTGTTCTTTCTCATCTCATATAATTCCCATTTCAGACACATATAGAATAATGGCTTCAATAAGAGGTGGTATTGATTAATCTGGGTGTGCATAGCTACTCTTGCCCCTGGGCTGAAGACAGACCTGATTTCTGTACGGGCCTCTCCTCTCCAACATCAATAGTAATACTATTAGCATAATCTCTTATCTCTCCAAGGAACTGCACAGAATGTATGAATATTGGCCATTAAAAGTAAATGACTTCTGAAGACATTTCCTGGTGCTCTGACATCCTTTTAGATGTCTCTGTACTACAGACAGCCTTTTGCTTGACAATAAAGCATTTATGAAAATCTGGAGTTTGAGCACCAGCCTTTGATGTGAACTTTTAAGGACATGAAATATACAAGAAGTCGTCAAGTCAAAGTGTAGCTACTAGACACTGTAGGAAAAACACAGATACAGTGAAAAGAGAGAAGCTTCTGCCTGTCTGCCAGTATGGATTCTCTGTTATCTCTGTTGTTATCTCTGTTGTACAGTCAACTCCTGGCTCGGATCTGAGGAAGGCCCGGCACGACGGGGGGAGATGGGAGATCAAACTCCTGTTATCTCTGTTGTACAGTCAACTCCTGGCTCGGATCTGAGGAAGGCCCGGCACGACGGGGGGAGATGGGAGATCAAACTCCTGTTATCTCTGTTGTACAGTCAACTCCTGGCTCGGATCTGAGGAAGGCCCGGCACGACGGGGGGAGATGGGAGATCAAACTCCTGTTATCTCTGTTGTACAGTCAACTCCTGGCTCGGATCTGAGGAATTCCCGGCACGACGGGGGGAAATGGGAGATCAAACTCCTGTTATCTCTGTTGTACAGTCAACTCCTGGCTCGGATCTGAGGAAGGCCCGGCACGACGGGGGGAGATGGGAGATCAAACTCCTGTTATCTCTGTTGTACAGTCAACTCCTGGCTCGGATCTGAGGAAGGCCCGGCACGACGGGGGGAGATGGGAGATCAAACTCCTGTTATCTCTGTTGTACAGTCAACTCCTGGCTCGGATCTGAGGAAGGCCCGGCACGACGGGGAGAGATGGGAGATTAAACTTCTGTTATCTCTGTTGTACAGTCAACTCCTGGCTCGGATCTGAGGAAGGCCCGGCACGACGGGGGGAGATGGGAGATCAAACTCCTGTTATCTCTGTTGTACAGTCAACTCCTGGCTCGGATCTGAGGAAGGCCCGGCATGACGGGGGGAGATGGGAGATCAAACTCCAGATATGCTTCTCAGCTTCAATCTTCACAACAAACCAGATAACATGACATCAAATGTGTTTGTTGTAAGTTGAACAGTTTAACTGAGGAGTGATGGTGAACGACCAACAAACATTTCACCAACATCTCAATCAGATTCTCAGATTCTCACATCTTACCATGATTGAACAATATTTCAGACTCATAATTAAGAAAATGCAATATACTATTTGATTGGTTCTTACACCTTGTTTCATTTTTGACACAAGATGTTTCATCCAAGGTGGAACATCAACAGGGAAAAGGTAATCAACACACATAGGGGAAGAGCAGGATGTCATGCTGATTGGAGGTATCTTGGGGGATTTAGGATTGTGATTGGAGGAAGAGCAGGTGTAATGCTGATTGGAGGTATCTTGGGGGAATTTGGATGGTGATTTGGTGAAGAGATAGATGGAATGCTGATTGGAGGTATCTTGGGGGAATTTGGATGGTGATTTGGTAAAGAGAGAGATGGAATGCTGATTGGAGGTATCTTGGGGGATTTGGGATTGTGATTGGAGGAAGATCTGGATGTAACGCTCATTGGAGGTATCTTGGGGGATTTGGGATCGTGATTGGGGGAATAGCGAGATGTATTACTGATTGGCAGTATCTTGGGGGATTTGGGATCGTGATTGGGTGAATCATTCACACCAGAGGTAGCTGTAGCTATAGGATGAACATGGTGGACGATCCCTATAAGACCAATATCACAACCTTATTGCTGCTGTGCCTTGATAGAACCTTTAGGGACAGATAGGTGGAGACCAACATCACAACCTTATTGCTGCTGTGCCTTGATGGAACCTTTAGGGACAGATAGGTGGAGACCAACATCACAACCTTATTGCTGCTGTGACTTGATGGAGTCTTTAGGGACAGATAGGTGGAGACCAACATCACAACCTTATTGCTGCTGTGCCTTGATGGAACCTTTAAGGACAGATAGGTGTAGACCAACATCACAACCTTATTGCTGCTGTGCCTTGATGGAACCTTTAGGGACAGATAGGTGGAAACCAAAATCACAACCTTATTGATGCTGTGCCTTGATGGAACCTTTAGGGACAGATAGGTGGAGACCAACACCACAACCTTATTGCTGCTGTGCCTAGATGGAACCTTTAGGGACAGATAGGTGGAGACCAACATCACAACCTTATTGCTGCTGTGCCTTGATGGAACCTTTAGGGACAGATAGGTGGTGACCAACATCACAACCTTATTGCTGCTGTGCCTTGATGGAATCTTTAGGGACAGATAGGTGGAGACCAACATCACAACCTTATTGCTGCTGTGCCTTGATGGAACCTTTAGGGACAGATAGGTGGAGACCAACATCACAACCTTATTGCTGCTGTGCCTTGATAGAACCTTTAGGGACAGATAGGTGGAGACCAACATCACAACCTTATTGCTGCTTTGCCTTGATGGAGTCTTTAGGGACAGATAGGTGGAGACCAACATCACAACCTTATTGCTGCTGTGACTTGATGGAGTCTTTAGGGACAGATAGGTGGAGACCAACATCACAACCTTATTGCTGCTGTGACTTGATGGAGTCTTTAGGGACAGATAGGTGGAGACCAACATCACAACCTTATTGCTGCTTTGCCTTGATGGAGTCTTTAGGGACAGATAGGTGGAGACCAACATCACAACCTTATTGCTGCTGTGCCTAGATGGAACGTTTAGGGACAGATAGGTGGAGACCAACATCACAACCTTATTGCTGCTTTGCCTTGATGGAGTCTTTAGGGACAGATAGGTGGAGACCAACATCACAACCTTATTGCTGCTGTGACTTGATGGAGTCTTTAGGGACAGATAGGTGGAGACCAACATCACAACCTTATTGCTGGTTTGCCTTGATGGAGTCTTTAGGGACAGATAGGTGGAGACCAACATCACAACCTTATTGCTGCTGTGCCTTGATGTAACGTTTAGGGACAGATAGGTGGAGACCAACATCACAACCTTATTGCTGATTTGCCTTGATGGAACGTTTAGGGACAGATAGGTGGAGACCAACATCACAACCTTATTGCTGCTTTGCCTTGATGGAACGTTTAGGGACAGATAGGTGGAGACCAACACCACAACCTTATTGCTGCTGTGCCTTGATGGAGTCTTTAGGGACAGATAGGTGGAGGAAAAAGATGTGGAGCAAAACAATGGAGGAAGAACATGTGTATCTCTTCTGTAATTGTCTTCATACCCTTCCCCCAGCCCACACCATCATGTACACAGCAGGTAGTCTATAACACTGAGGACCCAGTGGTCTCCATCCCTCTGTCTGTCTGCATCTCTATTTCAGCAGGTAGTCTATAACACTGATGACCCAGTATTCTCCATCCCTCTGTCTGTCGGCATCTCTATTTCAGCAGGTAGTCTATAACACTGATGACCCAGTGGTCTCCATCCCTCTGTCTGTCTGCATCTCTATTTCAGCAGGTAGTCTATAACACTGAGGACCCAGTGGTCTCTATCCCTCTGTATGTCTGCATCTCTATTTCAGCAGGTAGTCTATAACACTGAGGACCCAGTGGTCTCTATCCCTCTGTCTGTCTGCATCTCTATTTCAGCAGGTAGTCTATAACACTGAGGACCCAGTGGTCTCTATCCCTCTGTCTGTCTGCATCTCTATTTCAGCAGGTAGTCTATAACACTGACCCAGTGGTCTCTATCTCTCTGTCTGTCTGCATCTCTATTTCAGCAGGTAGTCTATAACACTGTGACCCAGTGGTCTCTATCCCTCTGTATGTCTGCATCTCTATTTCAGCAGGTAGTCTATAACACTGAGGACCCAGTGGTCTCTATCCCTCTGTCTGTCTGCATCTCTATTTCAGCAGGTAGTCTATAACACTGACCCAGTGGTCTCTATCTCTCTGTCTGTCTGCATCTCTATTTCAGCAGGTAGTCTATAACACTGTGACCCAGTGGTCTCTATCCCTCTGTCTGTCTGCATCTCTATTTCAGCAGGTAGTCTATAACACTGACCCAGTGGTCTCTATCCCTCTGTCTGTCTGCATCTCTATTTCAGCAGGTAGTCTATAACACTGACCCAGTGGTCTCTATCCCTCTGTCTGTCTGCATCTCTATTTCAGCAGGTAGTCTATAACACTGACCCAGTGGTCTCTATCCCTCCGTCTGTCTGCATCTCTATTTCAGCAGGTAGTCTATAACACTGACCCAGTGGTCTCTATCCCTCTGTCTGTCTGCATCTCTATTTCAGCAGGTAGTCTATAACACTGACCCAGTGGTCTCTATCCCTCTGTCTGTCTGCATCTCTATTTCAGCAGGTAGTCTATAACACTGACCCAGTGGTCTCTATCCCTCTGTCTGTCTGCATCTCTATTTAAGCAGGTAGTCTATAACACTGACCCAGTGGTCTCTATCCCTCTGTCTGTCTGCATCTCTATTTCAGCAGGTAGTCTATAACACTGACCCAGTGGTCTCTATCCCTCTGTCTGTCTGCATCTCTATTTCAGCAGGTAGTCTATAACACTGACCCAGTGGTCTCTATCCCTCTGTCTGTCTGCTTCTCTATTGCTCTTTGTATGCCATTTCTAAAATGGCTGCACCCCATTCGTTTGCTTGTCCGCAAAGTTCTTCAGAGTTTTTCTCTTGTGATGTCAGTCACTTATAGTCACTCAATTAGCCACGTCAGCTAACATTTGTTCGATGGGTAAGTTAGTCTAGCGGCCAGCTATCTATACTTGATATCATAGTGGAATTACTGACCGGGTGCCCCCATTGATTTTGTTATTCAGTCTCACTCAGACATCATATTACAAACTTCAAGCATTTCTCTCCACCCTATGGGAAAATGTGTAGAATTCAGGAAATTAGCTGTAAAACAGCTAATTCCCTTTCCACCCTGTCTCAAAATGAGTAGAATTGCATGAATTTAGTCATAAAATTGCAAAAACCTATCTCCTCACGTTCCAATTTGTAATGTGTGTGACAGCGATGAGCCGGTGCTGTGATTAAATCTATCCTTTTATTAGGATTGAGGCCTTGGAGCTGATATGAATGGCTTTAATATGAGATGTAAAGATGGCCCATATTACCACTAAAGGGGAGAGAGATTGAATTAAAACACATATGACCTAGCCATTTATCATCCACTTCCTCAATTACAATGACAGTTGTAATAATATAGGCTGTGAGTGGATAGCGGATACGTCTCTATGAAACTTGAATCAACACTTTGCAACACTTAGAGATGCTCTTCATCCAGAAAGGTTCCTGTCATTCTGTTTCTGTTTCTTTTCAAAACATGTCTTCAATCCCATCACTTTGGACCAATGTTCAAAACTGGATGCTTGCTGCACAAGCCTTGGTGACTTTAATATAAAATTCATTGAAAACAGTAATGGAGAACCTCCATGTCCAATTCAACTGACTGGAATTGTCGAGGTGGCAGGCAGGGGAGGAGCAGGCAGGGGAGGAGCAGGCAGGGGAGGAGCAGGCAGGGGAGGAGCAGGCAGGGGAGGAGAGGAACAGTGGGGTTATGTGAGGATGCCAGACCGCTGCATGGATAATGGGAGGAATGTCGAGGTTCAGGGGGTAGACACCCACAGCTCTCTGAACAGTGGATCCTGATTAGGCCTCCCCATGCAGTTGTCTGGGAGATGTGTGACAGATTGTATCTCGACACACAGAAGTATGGCAGCTGAGTGTATGTGTTATAATGTGTTACTGTGTGTGTGTGTGTGTGTGTGTGTGTGTGTGTGTGTGTGTGTGTGTGTGTGTGTGTGTGTGTGTGTGTGTGTGTGTGTGTGTGTGTGTGTGTTATAATGTGATACTGTGTGTGTGTGTGTGTTATAATGTGATACTGTGTGTGTGTGTGTGTGTGTTGTAATGTGATACTGTGTGTGTGTGTGTGTTATAATGTGATACTGTGTGTGTGTTATAATGTGATACTGTGCGTATGTGTGTGTGTGTCCAGGCAGCTGATGTTCTGAAAGAGCTGCTAAATCTGGATCCCTACAAATCAGCTGGGCTAGACAATCTGGACAAACCATATTACTAGCTTGTTCAACCTCTTTTTCATATCATCTGAGATCCCCAAAGACTGGATAGCTGCCGTGGTCCCTCTTCAAAGGGGGAGACACTCTAGACCCAAACTGTTATACACCTATATCCATCCTGCCCTGACTTTCTAAAATCTTCGAAAGCCAAGTTAACAAACAGATCACCAACCATTTCAAATCCCACCGTACCTTCTGCATTATGCAATCTGGCTTACGAGCTGGTCATGGGTGCACCTCAGCCACGCTCAAGGTCCTAAACAATATCATAACCAGCATTGATAAAAGACAATACTGTTAAGCCGTCTTCATTGACCTGGCCAAGGCTTTCGACCGTGTCAATCACCGCATTCTTATCAGCAGACTCAATAGCCTTGGTTTCTCAAATGACTGCCTTGCCTGGTTCACCAACTACTTCTCAGATAGAGTTCAATGTGTCAAATCGTGCCTGTTGTCCGGACCTCTGGCAGTCTCTATGTTTCTGGAAATGTGGATTTTTAAAAGTAGAAGCTCGAATTGTTTGGGCACAGACCTGGATAGTATGACAGAACACTGCAGGCTATCTCTGCAGTAGATTGCAACTCCACCCCCTTTGCCAGTTCTATCTTGTCGAAAAATGTTGTAGTTGGGGATGGAAATTTCAGGATTATTTGTGGCCTTCCAAAGCCAGGATTCTGACATGGCTAGGACATGTGGGTTGGCGGAGTGTGCTAAAGCAGTGAATAAAACAAACTTAGGGAGGAGGCTTCTAATGTTAACATGCATGAAACCAAGGCTTTTACAGTTACAGAAGTCAACAAATGAGAGAGCATGGGGAATGGGAGTTATGCTGGGGGCTACAGGTCCTGGGTTAACCTCTACATCACCAGAGGAACAGAGGAGGAGTAGGATAAGGGTAGAGCTAAAGATTATACGAACTGGTCGTCTAGTGCGTTCGGGAACAGAGAGTAAAAGGAGCAGATTTCTGGGCGTGGAAGTATAGATTTGTGTGTGTGTGTGTGTGTGCCTTCCTCTCTCACAGTGTGTGCCTTCCTCTCTCACTTCCTCTCTCACTTCCTCTCTCATCTGTGTGTGTCTCTCTTACTTGTTCACCCTTTAACATTTTCCTCTCCTATTCCAGTTTAGATGAGTTTCATTCTTCACTCTGTCCATTTTCCATTCAGCAGGAGGTATTCGTGAGTGCATTGAAATGAAATGGGGTGTAAAGAAGCCTATGAGTTTAATGAATGATGACCAGCCTCTGGCTTCCTATTGTTGATGCACACACAAACACAGTATTTCTCTCAATGTCTCACCTTATCCCCTATCACTTGTTCCTTTCTCTCTCTCTCCCTCTCTCTCTCTCTTCCTCTCTCTCACTCTCTGTCTGGATGCTATTAGTATGCTGTGCTATGCAGGCTGCTGTGTGCATGGCTGCAGGGAGATAAATTAATTGATATTTGGGTGGTGGGGAGAGGTAGCGAAAGTTCCACTCCAATAGACACACTTATACACGTTGACCCACTTTTGAAGCTGAGTGCTCACTGACAAACGGAGGCTGCAAATCAGGAAGCGCTCAAGAGAGCCCGGTCAATGTCACTTGAGGCCCAATTCAATCAAAGTGCTAACCAGGAGTTTCTGGAATAATGCAAAACAAAGCTTGCCATGGCATCAGGCATGCTTATACATTTGAGTCTGTAAACATTGTTTTGTTACGAACATGAATCAAAAATGTATTCTGTAGTGGGATAAAGCTGTTGTTTTGTATTTTCCTCAAAACCCAGGTGAGTGGTTTTGATTGATTAGGACCCCTTTAGTCAGTAAAATGGACTCAATCATTTATCAAAACACAATGAAACAATAGTGTCCTCTTTTATACGAGTATTGTCCACATACAATAAATCATGGATTTCAAATACCTTGGTACCCATAGGAGGGAGATGTGTGAAAGACAGGGGAAATCGCTCCAGTGAATTGGGCATTTTCAGCAGAAAGAGGTCATCTCTAACCCAGGGGAGGGGGCACCATCTGGCTGGAGGCGTTGGACACCGAAGTAAAGGAACTGGTATTAATGTCTCTGTATTTCATCATCAGCCAATGAGGAGCTAAGTGTCCCCTCTAAGTGTCCCCTCTCCCTCTCCCTCTCTACCTGAACCCACACAGCACACAAAATAATACTAAAGTATTATGTTATAGCATCACCCTCAGTTAAATAAAGGTTCAATTAAACAAATTAGAATAATAACTCAAATAAAAAAGGTTAAGGTTAATTTTGAATGAACTGCAATGAATGTCAGGTTGTTACAATTAATATGGGTACAATTAATTATACCCATCGCCCTTAACACAAAAACCTAATTTATTGATGGATGGGGGCTATTTAAATGTTTTGTGAGGTATAATTGTGTCTTTTTACCCTGAGGTAACCTCGTAAAGAGGATTTCCCAGATAGATGGAGGGTGTTATAATAAAACTCATGGTTGCAGATTATTCATCCAGTATCCCACTATTATTTTATTTGTCAAGAGGCTCTCATTTGCAGGAGAAGTTTTGTAAGCAACACCAAAATAAGTAATTTAACATTTCAGCAAAAGTTCCTGAAAACAGACCTACAGCTTATACAACTTTGGGCAATTTCAATATTAAGGCAGAAGAGTCCCCTCATTTATGCCTTAAATCCTTAAATCTGATAAATCAGGGTTACTAGAAAGGTGAGTGCTCTGTGGAGAGAGAGAGAGGGAAAGAGGGGGAGAGAGAGAGAGAGAGAGAGAGAGAGAGAGAGAGAGGGAAAGAGAGAGAGAGAGAGAGGAGGGAGGGTGAGAGGACCGAAGAGTTTGTCCTCCCCAAATCAGATTTGCCCCAGGCTCTAAATATAGCACTGGCGATATCAGGACACCTCCCTAGAGGAACCAGCTTTCCTACCATACTGAGGGTATCCTAAATGATTAGAGTTTTGTCAATGCAAGTGACAAATTTCCCTGGATTGTGTGTGTGTGTGTGTGTGTGTGTGTGTGTGTGTGTGTGTGTGTGTGTGTGTGTGTGTGTGTGTGTGTGTGTGTGTGTGTGTGTGTGTGTGTGTGTGTGTGTGTGTGTGTCCAAATGTGTGGCTCTGCACTGGGTGACACAATTATACTTTGTTTTTACTGCACAACAGTTCCAATAATTTTCATTGTGAAGGAATTTGGAATATAAAAAAGACAATATTTGGCCTAGGCAAATACTTACGCTCAATACTGATGCTCAATACTGATGCTCAATACTTACGCATTTGTATTTAATTTATGGATCATTATAAATGGTTTTAACAACTACTACTCAAACAGCATACAGAAATATATGTCAAATGTGTGTGTTTGGAGCCAGAAAGGGAGTGAGAGAGAAAGGGGGTGGGGGGGGGGGGGGGGGAGGGAGAGAGAGAGAGAGAGAGACAGAGTAATATGAACTTATTCCAGCGTCAGGAGAACATCCAGTCAGTTAACCACTGGAAAGGTCAGCTGTGTTTATGGTCTTGGCATAACGACGTTGCAGTAGGTCACTTTAGCCTAATGACAGCTGTTTCTGTATTCTACTGAGTCAACAGTGTTTTTCATTTTTGTGCACAGTCACTTTTGAAACATTTCAATCTGTCTCCATATTTATACAGTAAGTCATGTCAACCCAAAGGATTCATATATTTACAGATACGGGATCTTAATTTGACCACCCTGTTGTTCTAGAAGTGTTCCTACACAGCAGGAATTGCAAACATGTAGTGTATTTGAGGTTTAAAAAGGCTTCTAAAATGATTCATTTCTACTTTAACATTTCAGACTTGATTTGCCCTTACTAAAAATGTACCAACCCCTACAAAAATGTCCACTAATTATAAAATAATTAACCTTTCCTGTTGCTGCAGGATTATTTTCCTGCTGTAAGAAACGGGTCAGAAAACACTGGATTTCGGAGTATAAATGCACAGATGAACCACCACCAGCCAAATCCTCTTTTTTTCAGCTGGTGTCAGGAGGATCACGGAGGCCGTTAGACGTGAGGGCTCGGCTCATTGGCTCAGCTGCTCAGCAGCAGGCCCGGCCCGGAAGTATACAGGAAGGGATTTGTCTCCAGAGGAAGAAGACACTTATTTATAATATTAATCTATTCTAATGCACTTAACCTTATCTACCCAGAAGGTTAGCTCAGATGTGACACATGCATTGATTACAGTACATCCACCTCACACAGACTGTGTCTCCAGAGACCTTGGCCTTGTTAATTAGAATGCATTGTAGTTAATATGCTGCATTGAAATGAAACAGTTACTGGAAAATGCTGTGTGTGAGTCAACAGTAATATGTTGTGGCAGTGGCGATTTTAGCATGTAAATCTTGGTGGGGGCTAACTAAACTGTTTTCTTTTTATGCACAACACAACAAACTGTTAGGGCCTACAGAAAGCCTTCTCAACAGCAGAGTCCCAATAGCAGTCCATACATCTTTTAATATAATGTTTACTTACCCTACATTACTCATCTCATATGTATATGTATATACTGTACTCATTTAAACTGCTGCATCTTGCTGCATCTACTGCATCTTGCCATCTTTATGTAATACATGTTTCACTAACCACTTTAAACTATGCCACTTTATGTTTATATACCCTACATTACTCATCTCATATATATATATACTGTACTCTATACCATCTACTGCATCTTGCCTATGCCGTTCTGTACCATCACTCATTCATATATCTTTATGTACATATTCTTTATCCCTTTACACTTGTGTGTATAAGGTAGTGGTTGTGGAATTGTTAGGTTAGATTACTCGTTGGTTATTACTGCATTGTCGGAACTAGAAGCACAAGATTTTCACTACACTCGCATTAACATCTGCTAACCATGTGTATGTGACAAATAAAATTCGATTTGATTTGATTTGACATCTTACCACTGCTACACCTGGCTATCAGCGGAGCCTTGTCTGGCAGTGAAACAGTTCATTCAGCCTCATTTACTGCCTTAAAAAACCCAGCTGATATGGCTGACTTGCTTAAACACATGTGGTTTCTACTGACAATTGAGATGCACAAACTATGGCATAAAGGGGCGCCGAGCGGATAAGAGGCCGTCCGTCATTTTGATTAAGACATTAATGAGCGAGCTAGGACGGACGTAGTCAATATAACTATTTGTTCAGCACTTTTGAAATGTACAGAGACAGAATTCAGAACATGGGCCTTTCTTACAGTATTCTCCCTGTACACCACGACAGAACCGTAGAATAAATAAAGGGGGCATATAAACAGACAATGAAAGCTTTTACAATATTCGATGATTACATTTCTCTAAAACAGGTGTCATGACATTGCCCTCCCTGGGTACAGCGAGCACCATCCCCCTTTCTCTGCACCATCCCCCCTCTCTCTTCCCGCTACACCAGGCTCTGTTTGGTAGGTCATAAATTCCTGGAGGAGATTCTTCCTCATGGCCAGACAGTATAGAGAGAGAGAGTTTTCATAGAGAGAACAAAGGAACTTCTTCCACCTCACAGAACTTGAGAACTGAACAATATTCATGTTCTGGAGAATGTATAAACGGTCGGTGAAGTAGCCAGCTACGAACTGGTCCGTTTGGTACAATTTTGTGAAACTCATGAGAGACAATAGAGCCACATTTCCATAACCCTGTTTATACAAGAGTCTCAGTTGTGAGGCTTGCATCTAATTGTTGTATAAAATTAATGAGTAAAGATTAAACTATTTGTGAAATTATGTGATTTTAAACTGTTTAATGAAGGAAACTCCAATTCCCTTTGGAGTTTAACCTGTTTGGGATAGGGGGCAGCATTTTCACGTTTGGATGAAAAGCATGCCCAGAGTAAACTGCCTGCTACTCAGTCCCAGTTGCTAATATATGCATAGTATTAGTAGATTTGGATAGAAAACACTTAGAAACTTCTAACTGTTTGAATGATGTCTATGAGTATAACAGAACTCATATGGCAGGCGAAAACCTGAGAAAAATCCAACCAGGAAGTGGGAAATCTGAGGTTTGTAGTTTTTCAACTCTTGGCCTATCGAATACACAGGTCTATGGGGTCATATTGCACTTCCTAAGGCATCCACTAGATGTCAACAGTCTTTAGAACCTTGTTTGATGCTTCTACTGTGAAGGAGGGGGGAATGAGGGCTCTTTGAGTTAGTGGTCTGTCAGAGAGCCACGAGCTGGCCACCCACGTTCACGTGAGAGTTAGCATGAATTCCATTGCATTTCTGACATTGATCTGACGTCGTGGGACATCCCCTTTCTGCTCTTCTTAATATAACCCCCACCTTTGGAATTTATCTTGAGACCATGCTTCTCTCAATTTACGAGAGGGCTAAGGTTTGAGTAGAGACCAGCTTATCTCGATAACCACGATAGGGCTAAGGTTTCAGACTATTGCTGAATTCTTAACCATACCACGTGGTTAAACTCTGAGACAATCGAGCCGACAGAATAAGAACAAATCTTTGATACTAATTATTAGTCTGCAGCTAGGAATTTGGTACCATTGAATGCGAAGACCGACAACCTCCAAAACATCTATTCTATAACAACATTGCTGAATGTTACTCTGAACTATCCATCTAACAATGGCAGAGAGAGAGAGGGCAGACAAACTCTCCAACAGAAACAAACTTTCCAACAGAGATCATGACGACACACTGAGTGTAAATATATATATTGATTGCAATTATTCCCGAATGAGTGAGCGTTCATGTGTAAAGCATTAACATTTCAATTGTTATAATTATCAACTTTGAGTGTCTTTTATCTTTCTCTCCCTCCTCAGTACCTTTGTCTAACAAGCCGCCATGCTGGTTTAGCCCACTATGGCACATTCCCCTATCATTTCCTTGTAACCATATCTACTTGTTTGTTTGTGTGATTGATTATTTAGTTAGTAAATAAATGATTTAAGACAATTGATGTATGGATGACTCATAGTGAAGACTGGGTTTGTGCAGATAACCAACAATTTACTACGTTTGGAATGAGACTAACGTGAGGTAAAGCATAATTCATTAATTAGATGACTAATTGATCAGATATTAAAATATCTGAAAGTTATATTAGGAAAATTATAATTTTGTAATCTGAATATTTCCCTTGGTGCCCCGACATCTTAGTTAATTACATTCACATTAATTAAGTTTAATCACGTAATAATAATTACAGAGAATTTATTTGATAAAAATAAGTATTTGGTTTAATGATGCCAAAGACATGACACAGGCTATAGGCTACATGTGCACCACCAAGTCAGAACAGTAGGCAAAATTATGAGGGGAAAAGGGACCAAATGTTTAGGGTGAGGCACATGGGCTACTAACAGCTTACTCCACAACATACATTTAGTATTACTTTCTTAGCTACAATAAACATTTGAAGTCAGTAGTTTACATACACCTAAGCCAAATACATTTAAACTCAGTTACACACAATTCCTGACATTTAATCCAAGTAAAAATTCCCTGTCTTCGGTCAGTTAGGATCACCACTTTATTTTAAGAATGTGAAATGTCAGAATAATAGTAGAGAGAATGATTTATTTACACTTTTCTTTCTTTCATCACATCCCCAGTGGGTCAGAAGTTAACATACACTCAATTAGTATTTGGTAGCATTGCCTTTAAATTGTTTAACTTGGGTCAAATGTTTCGGGTAGCCTTCCACAAGCTTCCCACAATAAGTTGGGTGAATTTCGGCCCATTCCTCCTGACATAGCTGGTGTAACTGAGTCAGGTTTGTAGGCCTCCTTGCTCGCACACACTTTTTCAGTTCTGCCCACAAATGTTCTATAGGATGGAGCTCAGGGCTTTGTGATGGCCACTCCAATACCTTGACTTTGTTGTCCTTAAGCCATTTTGTCACAACTTTGGAAGTATGCTTGGTGTCATTGTCCATTTGGAAGATCCATTTGTGACCAATATTTAACTTCCTGACTGATGTCTTGAGATGTTGCTTCAATATATCCACATCATTTTCCATCCTTATGAAGCCATCTATTTTGTGAGGTGCAACAGTCCCTCCTGCAGCAAAGCATCCCCACAACATGATGCTGCCACCCCCGTGCTTCACGGTTGAGATGGTGTTCTTCGGGTTGCAAGCCTCCCCCTTTTTCCTCCAAACATAATGATGGTCATTATGGTCAAACACTTCTATTTTTGTTTCATCAGACCAGAGTCTTGCTTTAGTCTATTTTTGTATGGCAGTTTTCGAGCAGTGGCTTCGTCCTTGCTGAGCGGCTTTTCAGGCTATGTCGATATAGGACTCATTTTACTGTGGATATAGATACTTTTGTACCTGTTTCCTCCAGCATCTTCACAAGATCCTTTGCTGTTGTTCTGGGATTGATTTGATACTTAATTATATTTTAGAAATGACATTTACCTTTTATTCTTAAGTTTATTTAAATCAAATACTTTTAGTCAAGTAGTATTTTACTTGGTGACTTTCACTTTTACTTGAGTCATTTTCTATTATGGTATCTTTACTTTTTCTCAAGTACGACAACTGGGTACCTTTTCCACCACTGCAGAGGCTATTTTGTAAATATGTCTCATAAAAAAACATACCACTACCAACTGGCTTCATGCTTGCAACAGATCAAATGAAGTTTTACGGTATTAATTAAAAGATGATTAAATCCCTGCCAGCAGCCTGACCCGAGTTGAGGTATGTTAGTATAGATTAGTTAATGACAGACAGTACCAGACCACTGAGATAAATAGATTCTGCTGATCATCCAGAGTAATAAATGACCAACAGAAGAAAACAACACACAGTCCTAATCTCATCTGGTTCTACTCTTCCTCTTCCTGCCCAGTTATTGATCTCCTGAAAGTCGTTATGGAGCAGTATCATTTAATCAAAGCCTACAGAGCTGTATGTTGCTGGGTGGTATCAGCTCATAAATAGCTCACTCGTGGCTCATTTCCAATGACGATTTACCCTGGTGTTTTACCCAAAAGGTGCAAACTTTTCTGTTAACATCTCCGCGGACCGGCAGCCGTGTCTCATGGCTTTTCTGTTAACATCTCCGCGGACCGGCAGCCGTGTCTCATGGCTTTTCTGTTAACATCTCCGCGGACCGGCAGCCGTGTCTCATGGCTTTTCTGTTAACATCTCTGCAGACCGGCAGCCGTGTCTCATGGCTTTTCTGTTAACATCTCCGCGGACCGGCAGCCGTGTCTCATGGCTTTTCTGTTAACATCTCCGCGGACCGGCAGCCGTGCCTCATGGCTTTTCTGCTAACATCTCCGCGGACTGGCAGCCGTGTCTCATGGCTACTGCAGACCTGTTATAACTTGGAGCCAAGGCAGGCCCTGGGTACTTTTCAGCTCTCATTTACATAAAAATGGCTAACTATGAACTTTAACACCTTCCCACAAAGCAACAGTCTTGAATGATGCAGAGGTTGTTGATTCTGCTCGCCACCAGTCTTTAGTGTCACACTCCTGATGGAAACACAATAACACTAGAGATCACATTAACATAAAACCCTGGCAACATCCTGATGTGGGTGTTCATCTAGATGGGAAAGCACCATCAGTCATAGGTCTGTAATCCCACCGTTGGGGCAGAGGTGTTTGCTGTGCCGGTGCATTTTCTTTCCCACCAACCTCTGGGCATTAGCAACCTGGAGCCGAGCTGAGCTTATGGAAATCCATTATGCACTCTGTACTCTATCTAATAAGGCTTTTGTCCTGTGGGGCCGGGGCCCAGAGCTGACGGCTGCACAACCTGCTTAAAAAGGTATCTAGTGACTCACTGTAAGAATCACACAGAGAAGCAGACAAGGGAACAGACCTGGGAGTCATCTGGCAAGGGAGGCTGAACGAGTAGTCAGTATTGTCTTTTCTTGGCTGAGAAAATAGCTCTACTCTACTTCTACTTAATACGTTTTGTGCAGCAAACCTATCGCTAACCTTTTAGAACCTTGAAGTGAGGAATTTCTTGAAAGGCACAGAGGTTCTCCATTCACCAAGTTGCCTTTGATGTTACAAGAGGAAGGATTGTTAGTAGACCTTCCCACAAGGGAGCAAAAGGCTGGGTGATTTTCAGGGTCATCAATCGATAGGGTGTCTCTGGGTGGCAGGTAGTCTAACGGTTAAGTGCTCTGGGCCAGTAACCGAGAGGTTGCTGGTTCAACTTCCAACTTCCAGAGCCGACTGTCTGTGCCCTTGAGCAAGGCACTTAATCCTAATTGCTCTTGTAAATCGCTTTGGATAAGAGAGTCTGCTAAATATGTGAAATGTCTCTCCTTTCTGTGATCATGACAAATGAGTGACCTCAGCCCTGAACCAGGATCAACACAAGCCTGTAGTGTCTTCTCAATGTGATGTTCTTCAGTGTACCTACACAAGAGCAGGGCTCAACAGGCTTTAGAGGGCAGAAGAGCTCTCTAACTACCTTATCAAAGCAATAGGGGAAAGCTCCTTTCAGCACCTTGGACAGCTCATTTATCTTCAGAACCATAGTCAGGGTCAGGGGGCGTCATCTCTGCTATGCATTTGCTGTAACAATGTTTTAAAAGAGTTGGGTGCTATTTAGTGTTGCTGCAACATAAATAACCCTAAATAATAAATACTACATTTAGTACCTGTACGGATGGAGGAAGTGGTGACGGCTAATGACATCTATTAGCCATCAATGAGAATGTAAATCCTTTAAAACAGTCCTTACTCTTCAGACATCTTTATGTTAAGAGGAATTTTGCACCAAAGTCAGGTAGCTAGGAAAGTTAGGAACCAGAGACAGGTATCTTGGGAAGTTAGGAACCAGAGACAGGTATCTTGGGAAGTTAGGAACCAGAGACAGGTATCTTGGGAAGTTAGGAACCAGAGACAGGTATCTTGGGAAGTTAGGAACCAGAGACGGGTAGCTAGGGAAGTGAGGAACCAGCGACGGGTAGCTAGGGAAGTGAGGAACCAGAGACAGGTAGCTATGGAAGTGAGGAACCAGAGACAGGTAGCTAGGGAAGTGAGGAACCAGAGACGGGTAGCTAGGGAAGTGAGGAACCAGAGAGGGGTAGCTAGGGAAGTGAGGAACCAGAGACGGGTAGCTAGGGAAGTGAGGAACCAGAGACAGGTAGCTAGGGAAGTGAGGAACCAGAGACAGGTAGCTAGGGAAGTGAGGAGCCAGAGACAGGTAGCTAGGGAAGTGAGGAACCAGAGACGGGTAGCTAGGGAAGTGAGGAACCAGAGACAGGTAGCTAGGGAAGTGAGGAACCAGAGACAGGTAGCTAGGGAAGTGAGGAACCAGAGACGGGTAGCTAGGGAAGTGAGGAACCAGAGACAGGTAGCTAGGGAAGTGAGGAACCAGAGACAGGTAGCTAGGGAAGTGAGGAGCCAGAGACAGGTAGCTAGGGAAGTGAGGAACCAGAGACAGGTAGCTAGGGAAGTGAGGAACCAGAGACAGATAGCTAGGGAAGTGAGGAACCAGAGACAGGTAGCTAGGGAAGTTAGGAACCAGAGACAGGTAGATAGGGAAGTGAGGAGCCAGAGACAGGTAGCTAGGGAAGTGAGGAGCCAGAGACAGGTAGCTAGGGAAGTGAGGAGCCAGAGACAGGTAGCTAGGGAAGTGAGGAACCAGAGGCAGGTAGCTAGGGAAGTGAGGAACCAGAGATGGGTAGCTAGGGAAGTGAGGAACCAGTGACAGGTAGCTAGGGAAGTGAGGAACCAGAGACAGGTAGCTAGGGAAGTGAGGAACCAGAGACGGGTAGCTAGGGAAGTGAGGAACCAGAGACAGGTAGCTAGGGAAGTGAGGAACCAGAGATGGGTAGCTAGGGAAGTGAGGAGCCAGAGACAGGTAGCTAGGGAAGTTACGTTAAAGCAAGACAAATCAGTAGGTGTTAGTGTGGTAATGTCTCAGTCTAATGACTCAGTCTAATGTCTCAGTCTAATGACTCAGTCTAATGTCTCAGTCTAATGTCTCAGTCTAATGTCTCAGTCTGACGACCCAGTCTAACGTCTCAGTCTAACGACTCAGTATAATGACTCAGTCTAACGTCTCAGTCTGACAACCCAGTCAAACGTCTCAGTCTAATGTGACTCAGTCTAATGACTCAGTTTAATGTCTCAGTCTAATGTCTCAGTCTAATGCCTCAGTCTAACGTCTCAGGCTAACGTCTCAGTCTAACGACTCAGTCTAACGACCCAGTCTCACAGTGAGTAATGGTGGTTGTTCTGCTGTCTCTTGTTACATTGGGAACCTCATTCTCAATACATCAACAGCTTCCACCACTAAACTGCCTCCGTCCATCGTAGATGTTCCGTGCTCTACAGTTATTGATGGCCTAATTCCAAGGATACCTTTGGCCCTGACTGTGAGGGATGTGCTGATCCATTTGTCTCCGTGGACCAGAGCAGGGTAGGCATCAGCAGGTACAGGGAAGCTGGTACAGTTCAATCCAATGATTTGTTGGTTCTTGTGCCATAGTGGATGGCTTGGGTGAACAAATACACACCTTTCTCTGCTACAAGTACATTATATATTTATCTACATCAGGGATTCATAACAATGGCATTGATCAACATTCTGTAGTGAGCCCACAGAGCAGTTTCCTTTATCTTTAATAGATTGAAGTGGTGTCTTAGTGATCTATTCAGTCTGTATCGCTGAAGCTAATCAACACGGACCCCTGCCCAAAGCTAACATTTCAAGATAACGCTGGAATGCTAACAGCTAAAAACAATGCTAACTGCAATTTACAGACAATTGCTTTACTCTATACCTAATTTGTCTTCCCGACATTAGCATTAGAAATTGACTGTCCTGTGTGACTTCCAGGTTTCCCCAGGAGGTGTAAGTGTTGATGTCCCCCTGAGACTCGAGCCACACCAACCCCTATCCTCCAACCTCTGTCTCTGCACTAAATGAAAGGTGACAGGTGTAATGGCCATGGCCTAGCTCCATAATTCAACCTTGGTGATGAGGAGGGGAAGGGGAGAGATGGCGTGCTTACAGATCATTATTGTCCTCTCATGGAAAACATCCAGGCTTACCCACACCTGAGCTCTAACCATGGCAGCAAGATGGGGTGGTGATTAGACTACCTTTCTGCCATTCTACAGCACAGACAGTAGTTCACTTTAAATCACAATTAAGAATGTATAGGATGGGAGGGGTAATGTACTCTTAGAAAAAAACGCTTACAAAAGGGTTCTTCGGCTGTCTTCATAGGATAATCATTTTGGATTTAAGGTAGAACCATTTTTGGTTCCAGGTAGAACCGTTTTGGGTTCCACGTAGAGCCGAGTTCTACCTGGATCCAAAATGGTTCTACCTGCAACCAAAAATGGTTCTTCAAAGGATTATCCTATGTGGACAGCCGAAGAATCCTTTAAGGTTCTAGATAGCACCTTGTTTTCTGAGAGTGTATACTAGCGCTATAGAGCATGCCAATGCAATTCAGTGTCCCCAGATACAAATCGCTTTAGAGCTGTGGTGCATTCAGGTGATGGTTGTTCAATACTCCCAAAGTCTTTAACTAATGCACGCATTTAGTACAATAACTTAGATAGATCAATTCATGGTCCTTGGCCCACCATGCAGTCTGATATGTGCAAGGTGAATACAGCAAAATGCCATCCAAGCATACATGGACATATAGTCAGTATTCACCATTGATTCTTCATTTTCCATCTTACAATTGTGGTCTGTGGTGCAGCATTCATTCTAAAGCTCCATCAACCTACTAGCAATGACACAACACTAGCAGTGCTGTGGGCTTTCATTAATGCTGATGATACGTAGCGCTGTCTCATACCACATCATATCCATTAGCACAACTCATGGACAAAATAAATAATCAAACAACATTAATCCTACCTGTCAGATAAGCTTTATCTCTTTGGAGAAATCCTTACCGCCAGGGTAGTCTATCTGTCAGTGTTTTTATCAGGGCAGACCACCTGTCCTAAACCTTTTTCCTCCCATAGCCAGGCTGACAATGAGCTGCAGAGAACCTATTCATCTTTATGGCCTCTTAGCCAGTGACAGCTGTGTCTGTCTGGTCAATACTAAAATGGAGATTACATTCTAATAGACCAAGACGTCTTGGGAGCGATTCACAACAACAAGATTAGACTATGTGCAGTAAGGATGTTAGTCCTTCATGCCTCCAAAGAAGCCCAAATGCCTCATACATCTCATTTTATGTGTTGTTGGGGAAGTTGCTCAGACACACACACGTGCGTACACACACACACACACACACACACACACACACACACACACACACACACACACACACACACACACACACACACACACACACACACACACACACACACACACACACACACACCTTGCCACCATGTCTTTCAGCTCACCTCTCACGATGTCACAACCGAGACGTCAGAAGCAATCATTTGCCTCCACACAGCTGGACCAAGAAAACACTCAGCTCCCATCACATCATCCCTTAGGGGGCTATGAAGAACCACTGTTCAGCCACTACACTCGCACACACACAAAGAGACATATATACAGAGACCGCCACTCACAGGGTTAATATTAACAACCCCTCCAGCCCTCAGTGATCGATACAGACAAGACGGTTTAAACAGCTACCCTGGTGGGAAAAGGCGTCCATGAATCAGTATTTAGTGAGTCCACCGAGTACTATTAATAATCCCTGCCACAGAGCAACTGGCCCCAAGCCAGCTAAAGACCGAAGGGACAACGGGAGGTGGAGGAAATTATTCAATTCAAATCAGCTATTGATTGGGGCAGGGTTCGATTACCCAGGTAAAGTTCTTGATAAGTCAGAACCCCTGTTGCCAGGATTTCTACACCTTGGACATAAAATAAGGGAAGGAGGAAGTGAAGGAGGGCTTCTGTTTTCTTCTATCGGGGAACCAAGTTCCTGGTATTGATTCAATGTGACCTCACGTCACATAGTGGGTATAGGAGCCTGAGGGAGTATCAGAACTGCTCCTTGTTATCAACTGATACAGATGTTTTCAACTCACTGAATGCTACATCGTTCACATACAGTTGCTTTCCAAGATCTATCTTTGGTACGATTGTATTTGGAAAATGACTTTGTACAGTACTCTAGGCTTACACGCCTTCTCTCTTCCTGTCATGGTTTTGCCCCTAATCTCATCCATTAATTGAAGCCAATAAACTTGAAGACTCATGTCTCATTAAAATTACCCAGTTTCCCCGCTGTATAAACATGGACAAATACACACAATGTCTGTCCACAGCTTATCGGTCATGGCTAGAAGGGATATACAGTGGCTTTTGTCAAATGAACGTCAAAAGTTGAAATGTTTTGTATTTTAGCGAACCCTAAGCCTAAACCTTTTCCTAACCTTAACCTAATTCTCCTAATTGCTACATGAATTCTCTATCCTGCTCCGTAAGTTCTCCTATCCTGCTTCGAAAAGTCAC
Source organism: Oncorhynchus mykiss (assembly GCF_057628025.1). Classification (NCBI taxonomy): domain Eukaryota; kingdom Metazoa; phylum Chordata; class Actinopteri; order Salmoniformes; family Salmonidae; genus Oncorhynchus; species Oncorhynchus mykiss. Next base: position 16,405,665 of record NC_143024.1, read on the forward strand.
ATCTGACAAAAGCTCTATAGCATATAGTCAAAACCCTGTTTTTCCTTCTCCTAAGAGACGAGCTGAATTCCTGCATTTATTCCTGGTACATTGGAGGAAACATAACAATGAAATCACTTGGGATCATGAACAGCAGTGTGCTGCGTTTTCCTTTGAATGTTTTACTTTGCCTAGACGTTTACCCACAAGGTTTACTGCCTTCATGTGCTTCACAAGATATGCTAATCAATGCCGGAGGGATTTCCTCTTGAGGAGAACAAGTCCTGCTGAAAGCAGAGCACTGACAGCAAAATGGCCGTCAGTAGAAAAAACAAAGCAGTACAAAGGCTCTGTTCAACCTGCATCGGTGAAGTGTTACAGATTGGGCAATAGAAATGTAAAGGTATTTACAATTGAACCGACATATGCTGCATCTACCGAAAACAGCAGTCTCAGCTAACACGGGAAAATTGCCTTTAAATTTCAATCAGGCTGTAACTCTGATGTTCCAGGATACGGATTGAATAGAGCTCCAACCCGCTGGGTAGAAACGGTTTCTTTTATTTACGTAATTTGTCAACGTGTTGTGGAGTGGAATCTATGTGGAAAATACGTGGAAAATACATTGGATTTTAAAAAAAAGTAATCAATGTTGTTTTGAGGGTGACCTTTTACCATAGGATTATGTCATCATGGTAACCAATTTTCAATGGAGACAAACCTTGTAAAAAACCCTAGTCTCCCATCCAGGGTTTTAATCAAGTTTAGCTTTGATATTTACCAATGACTATCACCAATGTGCTATTGTGAGAATGATTGTTGAGAAATCTCCACTTAACAGATTCACTGTTGCTTTCGAAGTCTTTCCAAAGGGTAGGTTCAACAGAACAAATTAAATGTAACCATCATTTATAAATCCTATAAATCAATCAATGATGCTATTTAGCTCTATATAGCATTTGGGACGTCATCAACAGCTATGTTTAAATTCAGGCCAGGATTCAACTAAAAATAGACAACACATACAGGCCTAGGGTTTCAAGCTTTGGCTGATTTCAAATGTACTTTACTAGTTAATAATAAATGAATAATAAATATGTTGGATTCACGTCTCCATCTCAACCAAAAATAAAATAATTAAATCAACTCAAAAATATCTGACATTATATTCCAATTTGAACTTTGTTGTGGTTTTAAATGGTTGAAAGTGCGGTGATAACACATTTATTTGGAAACTTAACAAAAAATGCAACATTGCTTTTCCATTGGAATTTGGTTGTGCTTTTAGATGATTGAAGCATAGTGATAACACATTGAGAATTCAACAACATTTTGGCTGTCTTTTTGAGTGGGTGAAAATACCGTAGGTTGGAATTTCATTGATAAACTTATCTACCAAATACCACATTTTCCATATTGAAATGACATGTGCCCACTGGGCAAAAACTGGTTGAATCAACATTGTTTCCATGTGGAAAACTGATTTGATTTGTAAAAAATCATCGACGTAGGGACATTTTTTCCCAAAAATGTTGAACTTAAATCCAATGACATGGTGACATTTGATATTGATTTCACACTGAATTCACATTAGTTGACAACTCATCTGAATGTAAACCAAAACTAGACATTGAACTGACATCTGTGCCCAGTGGGAAGGCTCCTTCCTGTATGCCATATAGGATTTTGAATAGTAAAGATGTGTTGGAAACCTCTTGGGTATCCATGTAGCTCAAATTCCTTTGAAGAATGACAGCTAATGTCATGACTTCCGCCGAAGTCGGCCCCTCTCCTTGTTCGGGCAGCGTTCGGCGGTCGACGTCACCGGTCTTCTAGCCATCGCTGATCCACCTTTAATTTTCCATTTGTTTGTTTTCTACACACCTGGTTTCATTCCCCAATTACATGTTCATGTATTTAACCCTCTGTTTCCCCCATGTTTTTGTGTGTGATTGTTTCTATGTTCATTCGGTATGTTATGGCTGGTTTTCGACGGGTGCTGTTTTCACCCGTGCGTAATTGATTACCGTTTATTGTTGGTCAAGTGTATTGTTACCTTGTGCCTTTATTTTGAGTAAAGTACGTTGCTCACTCATTCTGCTCTCCTGCGCATGACTTCATGCACCAGCTACACCCACCTTCTGACAGCTAATCAACCAGTGACAGGATGTACGTAAGGTCACATGTCCTACACTCATGCTACTGTATACGGGCGGCAGGTACCTGGCTGGTAGGAGCATTGGGCCAGTAACCGAAAGGTTGGTGGAATCGAATCCCGAGTCGACAAGGTACAAATCTGCTCTTCTACCATTGAGCAAGGCAGTTATCACCTAACAACAACTGCCCGCCGATGTCGATTAAGTCAGCCCCACGCTTGTCTTTGATTCATAGGGGTTGGGTTAAATGCGGAAGACGCATTCAGTTGTACAACTGACTAGGTATCCCATTTCGCTAAGTCAGCTATGGTAATTCAGTTTCACTCTAAAGAAGTGTATCTTCTATTGTCAGTGTTCCTTTTCTCAACCAATGTGAAAGCTGACTGGATGGGCCCCATATGAGCTGATGTTCAGGCTTTAATTTTTTCATTCACCATTCACCTATCATTCTTTCACATACACAGTCCTTTCAGGCAATGAACAAGGCTTGACAGTTTGGCTTGACAGCTAGTCACTATTGTCATGAGCATCACCATCATGCAGTAGAATTGACAATATTGTTGAGGAAGTGAGTAAAGAGTTATAAACCTCAGCATTGAGTAAAGGGTTATAAACCTCAGCATTGAGTAAAAGGGTTATAAACCTCAGCATTGAGTAAAAAGGGTTATAAACCTCAGCATTGAGTAAAGGGTTATAAACCTCAGCATTGAGTAAAGAGTTATAAACCTCAGCATTGAGTAAAGGGTTATAAACCTCAGCATTGAGTAAAAGGGTTATAAACCTCAGCATTGAGTAAAGAGTTATAAACCTCAGCATTGAGTAAAAAGGGTTATAAACCTCAGCATTGAGTAAAGAGTTATAAACCTCAGCATTGAGTAAAGGGTTATAAACCTCAGCATTGAGTAAAAAGGGTTATAAACCTCAGCATTGAGTAAAGGGTTATAAACCTCAGCATTGAGTAAAGGGTTATAAACCTCAGCATTGAGTAAATAGTTATAAACCTCAGCATTGAGTAAAGAGTTATAAACCTCAGCATTGAGTAAAAGGTTATAAACCTCAGCATTGAGTAAAGAGTTATAAACCTCAGCATTGAGTAAAGGGTTATAAACCTCAGCATTGAGTAAAGGGTTATAAACCTCAGCATTGAGTAAAAGGGAAAACACCTCAGCATTGAGTAAAGAGTTATAAACCTCAGCATTGAGTAAAGGGAAAACACCTCAGCATTGAGTAAAGGGTTATAAACCTCAGCATTGAGTAAAGAGTTATAAACCTCAGCATTGAGTAAAAAGGGTTATAAACCTCAGCATTGAGTAAAGAGTTATAAACCTCAGCATTGAGTAAAAAGGGTTATAAACCTCAGCATTGAGTAAAGAGTTATAAACCTCAGCATTGAGTAAAGGGTTATAAACCTCAGCATTGAGTAAAAAGGGTTATAAACCTCAGCATTGAGTAAAGGGTTATAAACCTCAGCATTGAGTAAAGGGTTATAAACCTCAGCATTGAGTAAATAGTTATAAACCTCAGCATTGAGTAAAGAGTTATAAACCTCAGCATTGCGTAAAATGTTATAAACCTCAGCATTGAGTAAAGAGTTATAAACCTCAGCATTGAGTAAAGGGTTATAAACCTCAGAATTGAGTAAAGGGTTATAAACCTCAGCATTGAGTAAAAGGGAAAACACCTCAGCATTGAGTAAAGAGTTATAAACCTCAGCATTGAGTAAAGGGAAAACACCTCAGCATTGAGTAAAGGGTTATAAACCTCAGCATTGAGTAAAGGGTTATAAACCTCAGCATTGAGTAAAGGGTTATAAACCTCAGCATTGAGTAAAGAGTTATAAACCTCAGCATTGAGTAAAAAGGGTTATAAACCTCAGCATTGAGTAAAGGGAAAACACCTCAGCATTGAGTAAAGGGTTATAAACCTCAGCATTGAGTAAAGGGTTATAAACCTCAGCATTGAGTAAAGGGTTATGAACCTCAGCATTGAGTAAAAGGTTATAAACCTCAGCATTGAGTAAAGGGTTAGAATCATCAGCATTGAGTAAAGAGTTATAAACCTCAGCATTGAGTAAAAGGTTATAAACCTCAGCATTGAGTAAAGGGTTATAAACCTCAGCATTGAATAAAGGGAAAACACCTCAGCATTGAGTAAAGGGAAAACACCTCAGCATTGAGTAAAGGGTTATAAACCTCAACATTGAGTAAAGAGTTATAAACCTCAGCATTGAGTAAAGGGTTATAAACCTCAGCATTGAGTAAAGAGTTATAAACCTCAGCATTGAGTAAAGGGTTATACACCTCAGCATTGAGTAAAGGGTTATAAACCTCAGCATTGAGTAAAGAGTTATACACCTCAGCATTGAGTAAAGAGTTATAAACCTCAGCATTGAGTAAAGAGTTATAAACCTCAGCATTGAGTAAAGAGTTATAAACCTCAGCATTGAGTAAAGGGTTATAAACCTCAGCATTGAGTAAAGGGTTATAAACCTCAGCATTGAGTAAAGGGTTATAAACCTCAGCATTGAGTAAAGGGAAAACACCTCAGCATTGAGTAAAGGGTTATAAACCTCAGCATTGAGTAAAAAGGGTTATAAAGCTCAGCATTGAGTAAAGGGTTATAAACCTCAGCATTGAGTAAAGGGTTATAAACCTCAGCATTGAGTAAAAAGGGTTATAAACCTCAGCATTGAGTAAAGGGTTATAAACCTCAGCATTGAGTAAAGGGTTATAAACCTCAGCATTGAGTAAAAAGGGTTATAAACCTCAGCATTGAGTAAAGGGTTATAAACCTCAGCATTGAGTAAAGGGTTATAAACCTCAGCATTGAGTAAAGAGTTATAAACCTCAGCATTGAGTAAAGAGTTATAAACCTCAGCATTGAGTAAAGGGTTATAAACCTCAGCATTGAGTAAAGAGTTATAAACCTCAGCATTGAGTAAAGGGTTATAAACCTCAGCATTGAGTAAAAAGGGTTATAAACCTCAGCATTGAGTAAAGGGAAAACACCTCAGCATTGTGTAAATTGTTATAAACCTCAGCATTGAGTAAAGGGTTATAAACCTCAGCATTGAGTAAAGGGCTATAAACCTCAGCATTGAGTAAAGGGTTATAAACCTCAGCATTGAGTAAAGGGTTATAAACCTCAGCATTGAGTAAAAAGGGTTATAAAATCTCAGCATTGAGTAAAAGGGAAAACACCTCAGCATTCCAGTCCTTTGGGGGTGGAGTTGGGTTGCAAAGTGCAAAACCTCACCAGATTGGTTGTCATAGTCTCCTCAAATTGACCTTGGTCTCCTGGGAAGTAAGAACGTTTGGGGGGGAATTTTTTTGACCACCTGTTACAGTATAATTTAGTTTGTTCTGCTACAAATAACAGGACCCATCCCTCTACCCCCATTGTAGACTGGAACAGTTTTTCTTCAACAGCTTTTCATCAGTGGTGGAAAAGTACTAAATTGTCATACTTGTGTAAAAGTAAAGATACCTTAGTAGAAAATTACTCAAGTAAAAGTGAAAGTCACCCAGTAAAGTACTATTGAAGTAAAAATCTAAAAGTATTTGTTTTTAAATGTACTTACGTATCAAAGGTAAATGTAATTGCTAAAATATCCTGAAGCATCAAAAGGAAAAGTATAAATCATTTCACATTCCTTATATTAAGTAAACCAGATGGCACAATTTTCTTGTTTTATTATTTTACGGATAGCCAGGGGCACACTGCAACACTCAGACATCATTTACAAATGAAGCATTTGTGTTTAGTGAGATCGCCAGACCAGAGGCAGTAGGTATGACCAGGAATGTTCTCTTGATAAGAGTGTGATTTGGACCATTTTTCTGTCCCGCTAAGCATTTGAAATGTAACTTGTACTTGTGGGTGTCAGGGAAAATGTTTGGAGTAAAAAGTACATTGTTTTGGGGGGGAATGTAGTGGACAAAAGTTGTCAAAAATATTAATAGTAAAGTATAATACAGATACCCAACAGAGACATTCTGTAGCCTAGTTGTCCGTCTGACCTAACGGATGTTTCGGTTGTGACTTGTCAGCTTCAGAGGTCTACGGGATCATGCATCGTGACGGATCGGCATTACAATTCTCCATGCTAATGACAGGACAGAGTCTGACCAAGAAGATGTGCCATCCATGGACACAGATGGTAGATAGGATAGAAAGGTTACAAGAGGTTGTCCTGCCTTCTGGACACTGACAATCTGAAGTGACACTAGACAGACACGACCAACCCTAGCGAGGTGAGGTGCATTAATGTGACTAGATAGCTGTATACGTGACGGTGTCAACCATGCATGTGATTGGATTGTGGCTGCGGGCATTTCTTGAATTAGGAAAACAACCACTATAGTCCTAACGTGATAGGCAACTAAAGAGAAAAAACATGCCATCCTGAGTCACTGACCCTAAACAAGCTAAGTGAACAACTCGTCCCCTTAATTGACTACTAAAGTGCAAAGAGGGCTGTAAAACCAGTAGAAACGGCTGCTATTGAGATCCCACAGACAATAATACGGGAGAGAACCTTGGTGTCCATTTGTACAGGCAATGTTGAGTATCCAAGACCTGATATCCATAGAATTTACAAGTGAATTGGTATTTTCTGTTGTTGTCTTTTCAGGTTAATTTCTCTCTCTCTCTCTCTCTCTCTCTCTCTCTCTCTCTTTTTCTCTCTCTCTCTCTCTCTCTGTCTCTCTCTCTCTCTCTCTCTCTGTCTCTCTCTCTCTCTGTCTCTCTCTCTCTCTGTCTCTCTCTCCCCCTCTCTCTCTCTCTCTCTCTTTCTCTCTCAGAACCACCTGGAATGTTAGCTCTACTCTGTAAGTCAGATACAGACAGGAGAACACAGGTGAGATGGAGACCCAGTAGGAACATGGTAGTGGGTGGGGGTGGAGAGTTACCATGGGAACTGGTCAAAGAATACCCAGGTCTGAGATGGAATCTCGCTGTGAAATCACACACATGCAAGCACTGGAGCACACAAACACGCACGCACACACATCTTTTATTTTACTCTTATTTTACCAGGTAAGTTGACTGAGAACACATTCTCATTTACAGCAACGGCCTGGGGAATAGTTACAGGGAAGAGGGGGGGATGAATGAGGCAACACACACACACACATACTTTGGTGCAATTTTCACAAGCAATCTAAGTATCTGCCTTTCACAATGAAATTTTCACTTTTGAAGTGATTTTGTTGTATTTTGTATAAGTATTTATTAAGGATCCCCAAGACAGCAGCTACTCTTACTGAGGTCCCAACAAGATTAAGGCAATTACATCCCAATTGCATCACATTCCTACTACACCGGCTCCAACGCTTGTCGGATGTGGCTGGGCTAGCAAACTATTTCGGACTACAAAGTGAAGCCCAGCCGCGAGCACAAGCCAGACGAGCTAAAATATTTTTATGCACGCTTCGAGGCAAGCAACATTGAAGCATGCATGAGAGCACCAGCTGTTCAGGACGACTATGTGATCACGCTCGCCGTAGCCGATGTGAGAAACATTCACAAGGCCGCAGTGCCAGACGGATTAACAAGATACTCCGAGAATGCGCTGACCAACTGGCAAGTGTCTTCACTGACATTTTCAACCTGTCCCCTTGCTCACATTGAGGGAGAGGTTGTTGTCCTGGCACCACACTGCCAGGTCTCTGACCTACTCCCTATAGGCTGTCTCATCGCTGTCTGTGATCAGGCCTACCACTGTTGTGTTGTCAGAAAATGTAATGATGGGGTTGGAGTCGTGTTTGGCCACGCAGTCGTAGGTGAACAAGGAGTACAGGAGGGGACTAAGCATGCACGCCTGATGGCTCCAGTGTTGAGGATCAGTGTGGCAGATGTGTTGTTTCCTACCCTTACCACCTGGGGGCGGCCCGTCAGGAAGTCCAGGATCCAGGTGTTTAGTCCCAGAGTCCTTAGCTTAGTGATGAGCTTTGAAGGCACTTTTGTGTTGAATGGTGCTGTAGTCAATGAATAGTATTCTCACATAGGTGTTCCTCTTGTCCAGGTGGGAAAGGGCAGTGTGGAGTGCAATTGAGATTGTGTCATCTGTGGATCTGTTGGGGCGGTATGCAAATTGGAGTGGGTCTAGGGTTTCCGGGATAATGGTGCTGATGTGAGCCATGACCAGCCTTTCAAAGCACTTCATGGCTACCGACATTAGTGCTACGGGCCGGTAATAATTTAGACAGACTCCTCTTTAGTATTCTGCTTTCCAGAATCCACCTTTATTCACCTATAAACGAGCAAGAAATCTATCAAACGTATTGGTTATATCAGATGTGGTCAGAGAGAGAAAAGAGGCCTTCATAAAAGGATGCTTCCCCTGTAGATCTTGTACCTCTTGTAGCACCATAAGGAAATAAGGAATAAGGAAACTAAGGAAACACAAATAAACTTTGTATGTCCTCAGATTTCTAGGACCTATGGGATAAAATAATGTATAACTTGCACTACTAAAGGAGTTATTTATATGTTACAGTGGTCTTGTTATAAGGTTATATTGGAAAAACATCCCGCGCCTTGAAAGTACGTCTTGGAGAATATAAAACCATAAACCCAGGTGCAAGACACTTTTTAGAACAAAATCATTCTATTAATGAATTGCGTTGCGATGAAAAAAGTTCCTCCACCACATAGAGGAGGTGACTATGACAACAAATTACCATGTAGAAATATACATTCAATTCTGTATCTCCACACGGTTTAAACTAAGAATTACATTTCACCTACTTCCTATAAGCCACATTCACACTGTTATACAAGAACACTGTCCATTTCAGATTTGACATATTGTTGATGAATTGTCCCCACATATTTATGAACAGCTTTGCCTGATGTCCTTTGTGGTTACATGAATTGATGTAACGTATTTAGGTGAGTGGACACCTGGCGTGATTGATTTGTGACTTGCCCTTTGTGCCCGCTCCCATACCCTATAATTCTGTATCTCTTTGTGACTCATTTGTTTACAGGTAGACCAGAAAAGCCACATCCCTGATTGGCAGATGAATGGCAACCCTGATTAGAACCACCTGCTGCCTATCTGTTGTTCTTTACAAATGCTGTTTTGAATGAAAGAAAAGGGTTGTAAAGCTGAAATGTCTGTGTACGCTATCCCTGATGCAGTAAAACATTTTAAAACATAGCAGACTAAAGTGAGCTTTATGCAACATATTTTTGAGTGCGAACCCATTAGACCTCTTTGTTTGTCTGAATTGGCAGGTTTTACACACCAGCCCAGCTTCTGAGAGAGCACAATGGTTCTCTTTTGGTTTGTCATTTGTTAACAATACAATTAACTATCACTTAATCAAACTGCTCAAAACTGATAACTGCTCAACCAAAAATGATGTAGCGTTTAGTTAACTGTAGTTTGATAACTGCTGAACACTGTACATTTCTATATTTTTACCTCAGAAATCTGTACATTTCTATATTTTTACCTCATTGCATTGCTGCTACATTATTCAGTACAATTAGTAATTGCTTGCTTTTCTAAAGTCTACCAACCTTACCAGCAGGCATGCCAGTTAAGATAGTTAGACAAGCTAGCTACTCTAACTTGATTGATAGCCTGAGATGGCTTCTTGGTAGCTAGTTATGAGGTTGGGAGATTGGGAACCTGTCTGGGCTAGCTAAAGCCAACTTCATAAAATTGCTAAGTAGCTAGTAGTATTACGGGACGATTCTGACGGGGCACGTGCCCCTGTGCTCCCTATGGGTATGACAAGTCTGCATGTGGCTACAAACACTATGTACATCATTCTCCATCAGCCAGCCTGCTTCAATAGGAGAAAGTGTTACTGTAATATTTGATATGTGAATATGCAGCATATTATATATACCTCACATGTGACTCGTAATAAGACTAAGCAGTTAGCCTATTAACATTTTTATCTGACTCCATAGAGATAACTAGCAATATACAAGAGACTATGGTTGAATTACAGTAATAAACTATGAAGAAATGTCAGAGAATGGAATTCTAAATACAAGTGTATTTAATTACTTTGTCAAGTGAATGGCTTCACATACACGGCATTAAGCTTAAGTTACAAGGCATGTCAGAGAGAGAGAGAGAGAGGAGAATCTCACCGCAGCAGGTCAGGAATAAATAAGAGAGAGAACAATGAATCTTAGACACATTTATAAGCATCTGAATTGTTGACCAATAGTATTACTGCAAAGTTAACCTCCAATCAGATATCAGACCTACATGATGTAACCTCTACTTCTCAGAGGTGTGAAAATGGGTGTTGGCAAGACCAACACAGAGAATGCTGACATCCTGGGTTGTGTATAACAATACATTCCACTCATCTGAATTTCATCGATGTACTGTAAGCTGATTAAGCTGATTAATGTTAAGCAGAGAGACAAGTGATTTTGTATAAGTTGACGTAGAAAGTCAGGTAGAAAAGGTGATTGTCACGGTCGTCCTCCTCTTCGTCTGAAGAGGAGAGGCGAGATGGATCAGAGGACCAATATGCAGCGTGGTAAGTGTCCATGGTAAAATCTGTAATAAAGAAAGACTGAACACTATACAAGAGAGTAACAAAAACAATAACCCAAATTCGACCGTGACGCTACAAAATGAGACCTGTGCTGAAACAAGCCACTAACATAGACAATCACCCACAAACAAACAGTGCAACCCAGGCTACCTAAGTATGATTCTCAATCAGAGACAACTAATGACACCTGCCTCTGATTGAGAACCATACTAGGCCGAAAACATAGAAATGCCCCAAAACATAGAAAAACAAACATAGACTGCCCACCCAACTCACGCCCTGACCATACTAAATAAATACAAAACAACGGAAATAGAGGTCAGAACGTGACAGTGATCTTGTTTAATGTTGCATGGGGAAGAAAAGGCATACAACACTGTGCTAAGTTTGTACAGTAGCCAACTGCTTTACAATACCCCTACTTCTGTTTATTGGTCCTAGACACTGTATAAGGATAATAAAACTGTTGACTGTCCTGTGAGGATACAGATGGCCAGACTCGTCCACAGAGGGGGCAAGAATGTACCTTTGTTTCACAGACGTTTTCCCGCCAAACCTCTAACACGTTCTAAAGCGAATACTGAAACAATATTTCTAATGTCGAATGTATGGAATGGTCAGAGGCAATCTAAAGAATAATAACTCACGTCCAATAATGTTAACTTCCGGACAGTCACGGACAGCTGATTAGCTGTCCTAAGTAACTACTCTTTTCAAGCCATCATATTCTACTACTCTCGTCATCACTGAGCACCATCGACATGGCTGGCAAGCCATTCTTCAAATAAGCAGCTTCAAGAGCGAAAGGAAAGTAGAATAAACTCTGTAGTTCTGTTCATGACTACATGACACGTCACCGGATACCGGACGACAGCGGAGAACAACAGCAGAAGATGGGTGGGACCCCTTCTGGACATTCAGAGCCTGTCAAGCGTGCTGCGGAAAGGCCCAACCAACCCCTTTCCAAGAAGGCCCGGCTAGGAGAAATACACAAAAAACCAAGGCATTTCCACGTAAATACATTCATGATTTCTTACTCTAATGGGCGGCGGTATATGTGCAAAGTATAAGATTACTGTGAGAGTAGTTTCTAAATGAACCAAAGTATTGTGTCTCTGTCCCTCTCTGCCCCCTCCCCTCCATCTCTTTTGGTAATATATTGTGTCAGTCCCCTAGTGACCTGTATCTAATGTATTAAGTGTGTATGTTTATCCTGTGTTACTTTTTAGTTTGCTAATAAATAAATAATTAAACCAATTTGTGTAGTACTGAATCATAAGTAAGGCTGGGGTTTTTGCAGATGCAGGAGGTTACAACTGTTCAGAATGATGATATGATACGAGGTTATGATTAATACGTTGACTGTTTCATGGATGTGATAGGTAAAGATCTTAAGAGTTTAATTCGGGAGATGGTACCTCTTTAAGCAACCACTCTCGTGGTGCCCCAAATACCAATGAGTTAATTGTTAAACGATTAATTTAAACGGGTAACAATTAAATATAGTTATTTGATTAGATAAATAACAATAATCAGATTAATGAAAGTAACGCCACTGGAATATTACAGACTGACATATTTCTCAACATGCGTACAACCTGCCATTGGATACAAATTATTTAAAAAATAGTGCATGTCAAGTTATAGTCAAATATTGTATGGAAAATTATATTTACCATCTACTATTCTTTCCATACAACTCTTCAAAATGAACTGCACACATTGCAGTGTGCTATTGGACTAAATTATAGTTAAAATGACTGAATGGTGAGCCGAATAAAATAAAATTGTAATTGTCACATGCGCCAAATACAACAGGTGTAGACCTTAAAGTGAAATGCTTACTTACAATCCGTTAACCAACAATGGTTAAACGCTTAAAAGATATTTTAAGAAAAAAAAGTGTTACGTAAAAAAAAATAAAAGTAATAAATAATTAACAGGTACAGAAGAATAACAATACCGAGGCCATATACTTGGGGTACTGGTACAGAGTCAATGTGCGGGGGCACCGGTTAGTCGAGGTAATTTTGGTAATATGTACATGTCGGTAGACTTAAAGTGACTACGCATAGATAATAAACAGAGAGTAGCAGCAGCGTAAAAGAGGGGTCTGGGTAGCCATTTGATTAGCTGTTCAGGAGTCTTATGGCTTGGGGATAGAAGCCTCTTGGACCTAGACTTGGCTCTCCGGTACCGCTTGCCGTGCGGTAGCAGAGAGAACATGCCATGGTGGCTGGAGTCTTTGACAATTTTTGTGGACACCAAGGACCTTGAAGCTCTCAACCTGCTCCACTGCAGCCCCGTCGATTAGAATGGTGGAGTACTCGGTCCTCCTTTTTCTGTAGTTCACAATCATCTCCTTTGTCTTGATCACGTTGAGGGAGAGATTGTTGTCTTTGCACCACACGGCCAAGTTTCTGACCTCCTCCCTATAGGCCTGTCTCATTGTTTTTGGTGATCAGGCCTACTGTTGTGTCATCGGCAAACTTGATGATGATGTTGTAGTCGTGCCTGGCCACGCAGTCATAGGTGAACAGGGAGTACAGGACGGGACTGAGCATGCACCCCTGAGGGGCCTCCGTGTTGAGGATCAGTGTGGCGGATGTGTTGGTACCTACCCTCACCACCTGGGGGCGGCCCATCAGGAAGTCCAGGATCGAGTTGCAGAGGGTGGTGTTTAGTCTCAGAGTCCTTAGCTTAGTGATGAGCTTTGAGTGCACTATGGTGTTGAACGCTGAGCTGTAGTCAATTAATAGCATTATGACATAGGTTTCCTCTTGTCCAGGTGAGGAAAGGGCAGTGTGGAGTGCAATAGAGATTGAGATTGTGGATCTGTTGGGGCAGTATGCAAATTGGAGTGGGTCTAGGGTTTCTGGGATAATGGTGTTGATGTGAGCCATGACCAGCCTTTCAAACCACTTCATGGCTACAGACATGAGTGCTACGGGTTGGTAGTCATTTATGCAAGTTACCTTAGTGTTCTTGGGCACAGGGACTATGGTGGTCTGCTTGAAACATGTTGGTATTACAGACTCAGTCAGGGACAGGTTGAAAATGTCAGTGAAGACACTTGCCAGTTGGTCAGTGCATGCTCGGAGTACACATCCTGGTAATCCGTTTGTCCCTGCGGCCTTGTGAATGTTGACCTGTTTAAAGGCCTTGCTCACATCGGCTACGGATGTGAGCAAGGCCTTCACACAGTTGTTCGGAACAGCTGATGCTCTCATGCATGCTTTAGCTTGTCTGGTAGGCTCATGCCACTGGGCAGCTCATGGCTGTGCTTCCCTTTGTAGTCTATAAAAGTTTGCGATCCCTGCTACATCCGACAAGCGTAGTAGCCGGTGTAGTATGATTCAATCATAGTCCTGTATTGACGCCTGTTTTAATGGTTCGTCGGAGGTCATAGGGGGATTTCTTATAAGCTTCTGGGTTAGAGTCCCGCTCCTTGAAAGCGGCAGCTCTACCCTTTAGCTCAGTGCGAATGTTTCCTGTAATCCATGGCTTCTGGTTGGGGTATGTACGTACGGTCACTGTGGGGATGACGTCATCAATGCACTTATCGATGAAGCCAGTGACTGATGTGGTGATGCCATCGGAACAATCCTAGAACATATTCCAGTCTGTGCTAGCAAAACAGTCCAGTAGTTTAGCATCTGCTTCATCTGACCACTTTTTTATTGATCTAGTCACTGGTGCTTCCTGCTTTAATTTTTGTTTGTAAGCAGGAATCAGGAGGATAGCATTATGGTCAGATTTGCCAAATGGAGGGCGAGGGAGAGCTTTGTATGCGTCTCTATGTGTGGAGTAAAAGTGGTCTAGAGTTTTTTTCCCCTCTGGTTGCACATTTAACATGCTGGTAGAAATTAGGTCAAACGGATTTGAGTTTCCCTGCATTAAAGTCCCCGGCCACTAGGATTGCCGCATTTGGATGAACGTTTTCCTGTTTGCTTATGGCCATATACAGCTCATTGAGTGCAGTCTTAGTGGCCGGTTTGTGGTGGTAAATAGACAGCTACTAAGAATGTAGATGAAAACTTTATTGGTAAATAGTGTGGTTTACAGCTTGTCATGAGATACTCTACCTCAGGCGAGCAAAACCTTGAGACTTCCTTAGATTTTGTGCACCAGCTGTTGGTGACTAAACAAAATGGTATTTCACTGAACATTTGAATGACTCAGGGGTGAAAGATTTGTGAAACGCCAATGAATGCACTAAGGTTCTGAACAGAAGATAGGGGGCATTACAAGTGTTATCAGTTTAGAGTTTTGTACTTGTAGAGTTTTGAAAATATACTACTTACATCTGAAAAATGTGTCAAAGTAAAGTAAAGATTATGTTGAATATAGATACATCTAGTAGATATAGTCAGATTCAGGAAGTTAGGCCTAGATTCAATCAGATCAAGTGTTAATTTGTGGAGGGGGAACTGCGTTGGAGCTGTCGAATCAGTGAGCAGCTGCTCTTCCGATTATTGTCACACAGCCACACACACCCCACTCGTGTCAGAAGTTCAGTAGAGAAAGTGTAGGCTACATAGAATTAATGATGCTCAAATTGAAAACACATGAAACGAAATGAGGGTTTCTATCATCATAATGGAGGTGTAGATTCCATCTCACATTCCGGTGTTCCTAATGGAGGTGTAGATTCCATCTCACATTCCGGTGTTCCTAATGGAGGTGTAGATTCCATCTCATATTCCAGTGTTCCTAATGGAGGTGTAGATTCCATCTCACATTCCAGTGTTCCCAATGGAGGTGTAGATTCCATCTCACATTCCTGTGTTCCTAATGGAGGTGTAGATTCCATCTCACATTCCGGTGTTCCTAATGGAGGTTTAGATTCCATCTCATATTCCAGTGTTCCTAATGGAGGTATAGATTCCATCTCACATTCCAGTGTTCCCAATGGAGGTGTAGATTCCATCTCACATTCCAGTGTTCCCAATGGAGGTGTAGATTCCATCTCACATTCCGGTGTTCCTAAT
This sequence comes from Oncorhynchus mykiss, assembly GCF_057628025.1. NCBI lineage: Eukaryota > Metazoa > Chordata > Actinopteri > Salmoniformes > Salmonidae > Oncorhynchus > Oncorhynchus mykiss. The sequence goes on from NC_143024.1 coordinate 16,421,325, forward strand.
GGAGGTGTAGATTCCATCTCACATTCCGGTGTTCCTAATGGAGGTGTAGATTCCATCTCATATTCCAGTGTTCCTAATGGAGGTGTAGATTCCATCTCACATTCCGGTGTTCCTAATGGAGGTGTAGATTCCATCTCACATTCCGGTGTTCCTAATGGAGGGGTAGATTCCATCTCACATTCCGGTGTTCCTAATGGAGGTTTAGATTTCATCTCACATTCCAGTGTTCCAACTTGTAAACAAGGCTGCATGGGATTTCTATTAATGTGGTTACATGCAGCCAATGGCAATGTCCGCTTTAGGTATAATGCCAGGAGCCACTAGTGAATTTGACAGCTCTAAAGCAGTTCCACCCCGACGCCGTCAAAACAACCTCCTACGCGTATGTTGGCTAAAGCGGATCTGATTGAAGCAAGCCCTTACTTATATTGTCTTCTCTGCCTTTGAAAAAATATTGTTTCCAGGGATTCTGAATAACCCTTGAAGTTATATGAAATGTAAAGGAAAAGGAGGAACCCCAGGGTTGTCAGGGAAATTTGAATGCATTACATTCTCCACTGCATTCTCAACATCATCAATTTAACAGCCCAGCTTTAAAACCATTAAAATCCTAATTAGGGCTGTCAATTGCTCCCAACTTGTTTAAAAAATACTTTGACAAACATAGGTTGTGTGAGGAGCCTTGAAGGAGAGAAGGAATTGGGAGTGGAGGTTTCTGGGTAATTGCCATCATTTTCCCAGACAGTAATCCCTCTAGAGGTACTGTGCACCGCTACAACTCAATTAGCTCCAGATCACACAGCTCAGAGGGACCGTGTTACCCAGGCTCCCCCACTCCTCTTCCTCCACCCACTCCCCAAGCCTACAGACCTCCCACAGGCAGACCCCTCATAGATTGGTGGAAGAGCACAGGCTGGAATGAATTACACATGAATAAATTGGAAATGAGTAATGTTATGATAATTCTGTCGAGGCGTTTATGCGTATGTGTTGTTTTTTCAGTCATAAAGAGCTGAGCTGTGGGACTGACTGCCAGGTGAGCAAGTTGATGTTCTATGTCTTTTTCCCTATATACTGTTTCTCTCTCTCTCTCTCTCTCTCTCTCTCTCTCTCTCTCTCTCTCTCTCTCTGTAGCTCTCTCTCTCTCTGTAGCTCTCTCTCTCTCTCTGTAGCTCTCTCTCTGTAGCTCTCTCTCTCTCTGTAGCTCTCTCTCTCTCTCTCTCTCTGTAGCTCTCTCTCTCTCTGTAGCTCTCTCTCTCTCTCTCTCTGTAGCTCTCTCTCTCTCTCTCTCTGTAGCTCTCTCTCTCTCTCTGTAGCTCTCTCTCTCTCTGTATCTCTCTCTCTCTCTTTTTCTCTCTCTATCTCTCTCTCTCTCTTTTTTCTCTCTCTCTCTCTCTCTCTTTTTCTCTCTCTCTTTTTTTCTCTCTCTCTCTCTCTCTCTGTAGCTCTCTCTCTCTCTCTCTCTCTGTAGCTCTCTCTAGCTCTCTATACTTTGTATATTTACAATATTAAAATAATAAGAATCAAAATTGTCAATGGGACAACAGTAACAACAACAACCAAGGGTCAAAATAACCATACATTGAACACTAACAATAAGCATACAGTGGAGGACATGTGCAGGTTGATTGGTCTGTCAGACACTGTCCCTCATCTTATGTCATGCTGCAATGGAGTGCGCTGCCAACCCACAGCTCTCTGCGTCTTCCCCCAACAGGACGGGTAGCCTATTCTCATCAGAGAGGTCTTTAACACCTTGAATAAGGGTTTCACGTTTTGGGAAATTACACTTTCTAATTGTTTTATTCTGATTGATTTGATGTGCTGGTCCTCAGGCTTCAGTGTGTTAGTAGAACAGGTTTGTGAACTCAGCCCCAGGACCAGCTAGATGAGGAGACTCTTTTCTTTGCTCAGCTCTTGACATTGCAAGGGTTGGTAATGATATGAGAGGGGGTCACTGTATTTTAGATGTTTCCAAAACTCTTTTTTTGTTTTTTATTATTAGTGGATATTGGCCTAATTCTGCCTTGCATGCATTGTTTGTAGTTTTCCTCTGGACCTGTAGGAGAATCTTACAGAACTCTGCATGCAGGGTTTCAATGGGGGTATTTGTCCCATTTGGTGAAATCTTGTTTTGCAAGTGGCACCTTGCTGCGATAAAGTGAAATTGGTTCAATGACTCATTCAATTAGTTTTAGCCAAAGGTATTTCAATTTCAATTTGTTTTTTAATGGTGTAGAATGTGCTGCGTGCTTTCTCTCTCAGTTCATTCACTGCCTCATTAAGGTGTCCAGTTGAGCTTATTTTTAAACCTAAGTAACTGAAGTGTGTGCAGTACTCTATATATTTTGTACCAATTGAGAACAGGGGGTTAATTCCCTGAGATCTGTATCTTCTCTGGAAAATCATAATTTTAGTCTTTTTGGGGTCTACTGCCAGGGCCCAGGTCTGGCAGTACTGCTCTAGTAGGTCCAGGCTCTGCTGTAGGCCATGTACTGTGGGTGACAGCAGGCATAGGTAATCTGCGAAGAGTAGGCATTTAACCTCTGAATTGTAGAGACTAACACCAGAGGCTGAGGATTTTTGTAGAATAGTGGCCAATTCATTGTTGTAAACATTGAAGAGTGCAGGGCTCAGATTGCAACCCTGGTGAAGGCCCCGCCCCTGATTAAAGAATCATGTTATATTCTTGCCAATTTTAATGCTGCACGTATTGCCAGTATGCATTGATTTAATTATGTCATATGTTTGACCCCCTACACCACTCTCAATAGCTTTGTAGAACTCTATGCCAAATAGAGTCAAATGCTTTTTGGAAGTCAATAAAGCAAGCATATATTTTGGTGGACATGCTTATCTATCAGGGTGTGTAGGGTGTAAATATGATCAGTCAAGCGCTGTTTTTGTATAAATCCAATTTGGCTTTTATTCTCTCTCATTTTCTCTCTCTCTCATTTTCTCTCTCTCTCTCTCTCTCTCTCTCTCATTCTCTCTCTCTCTCTCTCTTTCTCTCTCTCTTTCTCTCATTCTCTCTCTCTCTCTCTCTCTCTCTCTCATTCTCATTCTCATTCTCATTCTCATTCTCTCTCTCTCTCTCTTTCTCTCTCACTAGCCATTCCATTTGTGTCTACCCCTGTTACAGTTTTTCTCAATTGCTAAAACACTAAAACCCATTGGCTGAACAAAGTTCTCAGTTGCCTGGACTCATTTAGCTAATTATGCAGTCTGTTGTCAATACCTTAAACCATTTCACATGGTAAAACACAATTTGCAGATCTCACTTAGACTTTTCAGCAAAACTCTAAACACATTCTCATTCTCAAAACACATTCTGCACTCTAATGCACATGTCATCCATACTGGTAAACACAAGTGGCAACAATCAAATACAAATAGAGAACACATGTCATTGATTGAACACAACCACTCAAAATTGATTTAACCTGTTTCAAATGATGCGACACAACCAATATAAGCCAGTTCACAGAGCAAACAGGTTGTTGAAGGTGGGGGAGAAAGTCTGAGAATGGATAGAAGAAACAATGTGAGAGGACGAGTGCGTATGCGAGGTGGGCGATGAGGAGGAAGAGGAGGAGGAGGACAAGAAAGAGGAAAAGGAGGACGAGGAGGAAGAGGAAGACAAAGAGTGGAAATATCTGATGAAATTCGAGCAACAGTTATAGACCATGTTCTTGTCCATGGACTGACAATGAGGGAAGCAGGACTTAGAGTGCAACACAATTTGAGACGATTTTCTGTGTCCACCATAGTAAGGACATTCAGAGAAGAGAACAGGTACAGTATACTACTGTATTTTTGTAATTGCAAATGTACTGTACTACACTATATGCAGCTGTTTCAATAGACATTTGTAAAGTTAATCACTGTAAGTATTGTACTGCATGAATATGTTTTGTAACTGCACAACTACGTTTTGTAGAATTGCAAGGCTGCCACATGCAGGTGGAAGGACAGCTATATTCACTCAGGAGCAAGAGGCCGTTATAGTTGGCATGGTCCTTCAAGATAATGCAATACGACTCAGAGAAATCCAGGAACAAGTGATACAAGACAACACACACTTCCAGGCAATCGACAGTGTGAGCATTTCCACAATTGACCGTGTCCTCCATCGTAACAGGATGCGAATGAAACAAGTATACAGAGTACCTTTTGAGCGCAACTCACCAAGGGTGAAAGAACTGCGAGCTCAGTATGTGCAAGTAAGTGTACTTCCAGAAACATTTACTGTAATCCAGATTATCTACAGTACTAACACATACTATGTGAATGACATTACTCTTCAGTACATACAGTGGGGCAAAAAAGTATTTAGTCAGCCACCAATTGTGCAAGTTCTCCCACTTAAAAAGATGAGAGGCCTGTAATTTTCATCATAGCTATACTTGAACTATGACAGACAAAATGAGAAACAAATCCAGAAAATCCCATTGTAGGATTTTTAATGAATTTATTTGCAAATTATGGTGGAAAATAAGTATTTGGTCACCTACAAACAAGCAAGATTTCTGGCTCTCACAGACCTGTAACTTCTTCTTTAAGAGGCTCCTCTGTCCTCCACTCGTTACCTGTATTAATGGCACCTGTTTGAACTTGTTAACAGTATAAAAGACACCTAACTGTCCACAACCTCAAACAGTCACACTCCAAACTCCACTATGGCCAACACTAAAGAGCTGTCAAAGGACACCAGAAACAAAATTGTAGACCTGCACCAGGCTGGGAAGACTGAATCTGCAATAGGTAAGCAGCTTGGTTTGAATAAATCAACTGTGGGAGCAATTATTAGGAAATGGAAGACATACAAGACCATTGATAATCTCCCTCCATCTGGGGCTCCACGCAAGATCTCACCCCTGAACATTGTGCTTTCCATTTATTAACAGTACACACTGCTCAATAGATTTTGACTGGTTGCAGGTTCATATCAACAAAGAACAAGAATTACAGTATCACAGAGACAAAGGACAAGTTTGTGAGATGCAGGGTACAGTACTGTAAAAATAGGGGTACAAGGAGGAGGAAGAACAAAAAACAAAATTGCAAAGAGCAAAGCAGAGTAGTAATTTCTGATAAATTTTGAGCTACTATGATAGAACATGTTTTCGTTCATCAAAAGAAAATGACGGAAAATATGAATATTTTTTTGATTAAAAATGTACTTCTCCTTGAGAATTGTATGTTTTGAACAATATGTTTTCTATTTTTCGGTGTATTGTTTACTGACTGCTTGAGAGTGTATATCATTTTGATCACTTTGTTTATGATTTGAGAGCAGTGTTTGGTTTTGAACACAGGTAAATCTGTTTTGAGGCGAAAGTTTCATTTTGTGAGAGGAGTCAGAGGTTATGTAAATGGTGCTTGGAGATTAGGTTTTGTGTTTAATGTTTTCAGGAAATGGAGCAAAGGTTTCAGAAATTGTGTTTTAGCAATTGAGAAAAACTGTAATAACTGACTGTGAGGGACCAATAACTGTGGCGCTCCCTGCTGAGTGATTCTGATTGGCCGCAATGAGGTGACATGAAAACATTGACTCACTCAGCATTGCTATGAATTGCTATGAACTAGTCTAAAGATAGAGTGCTACTTTTATTAAACTATTTCACGCTAGCCTAACTCCAGGATAGAGTCAGGGGGTTAGACAGTGGGTGATGGGTTGGTGTGGTTGTGGGGGGGGGGGGGGGGGGGGGGGGTTCTATGGGTGTTTGTGTTTGTGTATGGGGAGTGCTTAAAAACCCTCTCTGTATCGCAGCCAGCGGTTTGTAGGATTAGGAAGGGATTTAGTCATGGAGAAAGTTTGATGGCAGAAATGCAGGTCATTTATTTTCATAACTGAAAGTAATGTATACTCTCTCTCACACACGCACACACACATTTTTTTTCAGCAAAAGTTAGTCCATAATTAGTCTTCTGGCATCGTGGAATTGGCCTCAGGAAAGAGGGAGAAAACACAAGTACCCTGCCACTCCTCTAAACAGCAGGCACAATGAGAGGGAGCCTTGAAAAAAAGCCTAATTGAATTAGCGTAGCAGCGCGGTTGTTAAGTATAACAATCAGATCATGTGGAGGAAGCATGGCGGATGTGAGGAGGAACTGATGACGAGGAGGGGGGCGGACGTGAGGGGGAACTGATAACGAGGAGGGGGGCAGACGTGAGGGGGAACTGATAACGAGGAGGGGGGCGGACGATTCAGCGGTGCAAGAGAGATGCATGCAGGGAATAATGTGGCGCTGCTTGTCTTAACATTGTGTCTGTGTGTGCAATTCTAACGAAACATTCCCAAGAGTGAAATGTTGAGTGGCTCTGAGTTGTGGTCTACGTAGGCTACTATACAATCCTCCATCTGCACCAAAAATGATGCAGAAATTACAAACGCTTGATTAAACGACTCGGGAATAGAGGTCAGAGGTTGAGTAATGGGGATAGCGAGGGATGCCGAGCACTCCCATAACATACCGGCATAATGATTCAGTATGATTTTTGGGGGCCCTCCCCATACACACGCCTTCTAAATGTGAATGTTAGTACAAAGACACTATTCTCGGCTCCCCCCCGAGAGTCGTTGGAATAACTCCGACCCCGGTAGAAGACTAATGAGTAGAAACTCAACTTAGCTGAAAAGAAGAAAATAATATCCTTGTTATAATATCTCAATGTTGGGAGTATCCCCTTTCACTGTTTGATAATGTTGTAGTGATAACGGGGTAAAGGGGACATGATAGCAGACAACGGTGTGGTTTCTTCCCCTCAGGCAGGTGTCACAGTAATACCCCACTGTGTATGGGAGTAGCCCCTCTGTCATCAATATTGGACTCGTTCGTCTCAATTAAATAATTCATTGGTTGGAGATCACATGACAGGCATGGTTGCCAAACAACACAAAGGGGGAGATGTACCTAGTGGGGTACACTCAGGCACAAGAGGCAGTAAGTCTATTGACTATTCAGATTCAAATGACTCTAGAAACCTATGTTTTTTATATTCTATAATATTAATCCCATGTCATTAGAAATTGCCTGTGAAAGCGTGTGTGAAATCCTGTATATAATACATCATTAAATGATGATTCAAAAGACATATGACAGCAATCAAAACCCTTAATATAACATAAACGTTGGACAGAGGTTGTCACCTGTGACAATGGTATGAAACAAAAATGTGGGGGGGTTACAGGTACAGTACGTTTTCAATTTCAATGTATAAGTTTATAGAACATGTACCTGTAGGCTTCCACTCCAAAGAAAAACAACAGGAAGAAATACATACAGAGTTTTAAGTGATAATAAATTCAATATGAACAGGAAAAGAAAACAAAAAAGAAGTGGGCCTCCACCCCAGCACTCTGTTCACAGTAAACCGCTTGCCCACACAACACCATACATGTGGTCTGCGTTTGTGAGGCGGTTGTGAGGCCGTTGGACATACAGTACAGCCAAATTCTCTAAAATGACATTGGAGGCGGCTTATGGTAGAGAAATGAACATTGGCAACAGCCCTGGTGGACATTCCTGCAGTCAGCATGCCAATTTCCCTCTCAAAAAACTTGAGATGTCTGTGGCATTGTGTTGGACGACAAAACTGCACATTTTAGAGTGGCCTTTTATTGTCTCCAGCACAAGGTGCACCTGTGTAACGATCATGCTGTTTAGTCAGCTTCTTGATATGCCACAACTGTCAGGTGGGTGGATGATCTTGGCAAAGGAGAAATGCTCACTAACAGGGATGTAAATACATTTGTGCCACCTTTTCTTTAGAGAAATAAGGTTTTTGTGCATATGGAACATTTCATGGAACTTTTTTTTCAGCTCATGAAACATGGGACCAACACTTTTTGTGCTTATATTTTTGTTCAGCGTATATATATACTGTATATTGTTTTGATGTATTTGTTGGGTTTTATTAATTGTTTATTTGTATGTGACTTTAGCTGAGATTATTCTTTACAGAGTATATTTGTCCAGGCCTCAATTGTTCCTTGATGAGCACCATTCATTCTCGCTGTCGATAAGTCTAATGCTATAACTTCTAACAGTAACTGTATCCACTGGTGAATTGTTAGTGAGGTGATTGCCATCTAAGAGACAACATATTTTTGCGGCAGTGCTGCCTGCCAGCAGTAATGGTCTCTGATTGGTTGAGAGGTTCAAGGAGCTATCATCGTTAAGTAACTTCATAGATGCAAAGCTTTGAATAATAACATTCATGCATTTCAAAATGGATTTTGTAACTTTGGCCCAGAAGCATTTAACTGCAGAGCACTTCCACATCATTTGAAAGAATTTACCTACCTGATTTAGGGAACAGTTGGTAGTTGGGGCAAATTTCATCATAAAACGTTTCCTTGGTGTTAAATACAGTCTGTGAAGAAACAATTTATTATTAAGTTGATATCTTTATTTTTTTCTGCCAAAACAAATCAGCAGCCAGTCAGACCCTCGTAAAAAGAGAAAAGGGTTATTTAGCTCACTCAGGTAGCTTTATTTAAATGATCCACAGGTCTGAAATGAGGACAAACCGAGGAATGTAGCCGCAGGTTTCATAAATAATCTCTTCTGCAGTTGAGTTGGTTGTTTGTTACTATTTTTCTCCTGCTGCTACCTGATGCTCAACTATTCATCTTGTTCTAAAGGGGATTTAGGGCTCTACTCAATCCGATACACTTTAGCCAACATCTGCATAGATAGTCACGGGAAGTAGGGGTGCTGACGGTGCTGCAGCACCCCCTGATAAATCACAAGTAGAACATTTTACATTTTTAATTGTGACAAAAATGTCCATCCGTTATGCGGGTGTCTGCTATCGCAGGTTAACGCTTGATCTGATTGAATAATAGTGTCTATGAGGTTGGCAGTTTTTGACTTGTAATTGATCAGCGGCTGCTGTAGCATTTCTGCAGTGGTGGTGGCAGGGAAATCAGGAGCAGGAGAGTGAACGTGGTATAAATGGAGCAGTTTAATAAATGCTAAAAAACTCAGAAAACCAATATATACAAAAATAATAAAGGGTACAAAACCCATCGCACACCAGATCATGACTTGCACAAAACATACAACAAACAATCACCGACAAAGACATGAGGGGAAACAGAGGGTTAAATACACAACGTAATTAATTGATGGGATGGAAACCAGGTTAGATGGAAGACAAGACAAAACCAATGGAAAATGAAAAATAGATCAGCGATGGCTAGAAGGTCGGTGACGTCGACCGCCAAACACCGCCCGAACAAGGAAAGGAACCAACTATGGCAGAAGTCGTAACAATTTCAGAGTGATGTTGATGTTGAGTTAGTGACGCATGAGTGACTTAATATGTTTAAGTCACACATACCAGTAAAGCTATCAGTTACATAAAAAAACAATACAGTGCATACAGTATACCACACAGAATGGGACAAATACAATGCATACAGTATACCACACAGAATGGGACAAATACAGTGCGTACAGTATACCACACAGAATGGGACAAATACAGTGCTTACAGTATACCACACAGAATGGGACAAATACAGTGCGTACAGTATACCACACAGAATGGGACAAATACAGTGCTTACAGTATACCACACAGAATGGGACAAATACAGTGCATACAGTATACCACACAGAATGGGACAAATACAGTGCGTACAGTATACCACACAGAATGGGACAAATACAGTGCTTACAGTATACCACACAGAATGGGACAAATACAGTGCGTACAGTATACCACACAGAATGGGACAAATACAGTGCATACAGTATACCACACAGAATGGGACAAATACAGTGCATACAGTATACCACACAGAATGGGACAAATACAGTGCATACAGTATACCACACAGAATGGGACAAATACAGTGCTTACAGTATACCACACAGAATGGGACAAATACAGTGCGTACAGTATACCACACAGAATGGGACAAATACAGTGCTTACAGTATACCACACAGAATGGGACAAATACAGTGCATACAGTATACCAGACAGAATGGGACAAATACAGTGCATACAGTATACCACACAGAATGGGACAAATACAGTGCCTACAGTATACCACACAGAATGGGACAAATACAGTGCGTACAGTATACCACACAGAATGGGACAAATACAGTGCTTACAGTATACCACACAGAATGGGACAAATACAGTGCATACAGTATACCACACAGAATGGCACAAATACAGTGCATACAGTATACCACACAGAATGGGACAAATACAGTGCATACAGTATACCACACAGAATGGGACAAATACAGTGCCTACAGTATACCACACAGAATGGGACAAATACAGTGCCTACGGTATACCACACAGAATGGGACAAATAAAATAAAACGGTGGCCTACATAATCATGTCTGACAGTACCTTGCTACTATCAGCAGTGACAGTGGGCTGAATAAGATGTTCTACCTGTGGTACGGAGCGTGTGAAAGGAAAGAGGAGGAGGAAGGTGACATTTCCCAGAAGCTGAGCCTCACCAGGACCCGACAGCAGACACCTACTTATGTCTCTCTCTCTCTGGGATGATTACAACAAAGACGGAACTGATTCAGTCCCCTAGCAGAACCCTGCCTCTAACAATCTGCCCAAAACAGTAGTCTCACACGCAGCCCACCTCTCCAGAGTGGCACAAGGTATTTTATATCCCATCGATCAACTTAACACAATGGCCTCTGTTCTCTAACTCGAAGAAAACTACTTCCTGGAGTCCCTACTAACAGCTTTCTTTGTCAAATGCCACATCCAATGCAGAGTCACAATGTATAAACTACGGAATCCTTGACTTTTGCCAAAACTTCAAATTAAACAAGTCACCAGACTGCTGAACACTTGAACTGGACTCACGCACGCACGCACGCACGCACGCACGCACGCACGCACGCACACACACACACACACACACACACACACACACACACACACACACACACACACACACACACACACACACACACACACACACACACACACACACACACACACACACAAACACACACACACACACACACAAACACACGCTGCTACCAGACAGACTCTTTTTATGCTGCTCAGTTTATACACTGCCACCCCCCTTTCCCCAATATACATGTAAATATTGGACTATAAATTATTTCTTACTTCATTATACTTATGCTAGAATGTTTATTCTATTCTACTGAGCAAAATGTTTGTATTCTTATCTTGTATTATTTCTTATTACTGCAAGTAAACATTTGGTTGGACGATGTATACCATGCATATCCCGTACATACGACTAATACAACTTTTTAATACTATTTCATCTTTGTTGCTGAGTCATGGTGGGTGCAGTCGGCTGAAATGGAGAGCAGGGTATGCTGAGGTCAGCGTTAGGCCTCAGTGAACACCGTTTTCTAGTAGTGGCTCCCATTAACAATTTGGCTACATTGTCCATCTTAAATATGAGACAGTAAACAGTAGAACGATGTGTGTCAGGGGGAAGGACAGCTGTAGTGAAGCCAGGTGTCAGAACCACTCTAAATGTTGGTTCTCAACGCAGAGGACTCTTGTCGCTGGGTGACTTTGGACGGCTCATAATAATGACTGCAATGAAGTGAATGGAATAGTATCAAACACAAGGAGATCATGGGTCTGATGTGTTTGATACCATTCCATTCATTCCATTCCAGCCATTACTATGAGCAGCCATTACTATGAGCTTGTCCTCCCCAATGAAGGTACCACCAGCCGTCTGTGTGTTAGAATGTCATTAGCACAACATAAGAGGTTCCCTGTGTTTAGTCATGTTTAGACAGTTAACATATCAAATGATGTAACACTGTCATGCTGCATGGAGCAAACAGCTACTCTAAATTGCAGCCCGTGGCAAACCTGTTATTATGTCTGACAGACAGGTAGCTAAACACTTTGACATGAGGGCATAAAGTCACTTTTCATCAGTGCTGTGTCTGTTCGTCAACTGTGCTGTGTCTGTACAGTCATCGTTCTTCAGAGGCTAGCTCCCTCCCGGTCACCAGTCTATGCTAGCTAGCAGCTCAATTACGATATGTCCTCTCTGAAGCTAATCAAGCCCTTTCACTGTTCTTCCTCTGTGAACAAGACCGTCATTAGCCCAATTCCCCTCCCTCTAAAGGTTAATGTGCATGGCATTAACCTCCTGAGCCAAATAGCAGGTTTAGACACAGTACGAAGACTAGAGGGACATTCTGGACACCGGTTTAGACAATAGAGGAATCAACAAAGCAGGAAATGGGTGTTTTTATCTGGGGTAATAACCACCTGTGTCTGTGGGAATGTTGGGTGTTCTGGCACAGCTGTTAGGACAACTTGGAGACTGCATAAGAACATGACTTACTGAAGAGTCTTACCTTCAGAATCAAGACCTTTAGAATCAAGACCATTAGAATCAACACCTTCAGAATCAACACCTTCAGAGTCAAGATCTTCAGAATCAAGATCTTCAGAAACAAGACCTTCAGTATCAAGACCTTCAGAATCAAGACCTTCAGAATCAAGACCTTCAGAATCAAGACCTTCAGAATCAAGACCTTCTGAAACAAGACCTCCAGAGTCAAGACCTTCAGAATCAAGACCTTCTGAATCAAGACCTTCAGAGTCAAGACCTTCAGAATCAACACCTTCAGAGTCAAGACCTTCAGAATCAAGACCTTCAGTATCAAGACCTTCAGAGTCAAGACCTTCAGAGTCAAGACCTTCAGAGTCAAGACCTTCAGAGTCAAGACCTTCAGAGTCAAGACCTTCAGAGTCAAGACCTTCAGAATCAAGACCTTCAGAATCAAGACCTACAGAATAAAGCCACAGCTATTTATTTTATTTTTTTTTCTGCAGAGATTCCATGCTCGCCATCCTGGCTGAATTACTCATTAGTAGCATTCAAACACATTTATTTAATGTTCAGTAATCACAGAATGTACACAAACGGCATGTTTGTTTAACAGTAAATCATTTATATTTATTCTACTCTAACTGTATGTAGTTACACTATCAACTGGTATAATTTGAGGCAAACAAACAATATACTTTCTCAATTCTTTTCATCAGATAGACATCTAGAACATTGGCAATTTAGAGTGAAAATTGCCAAAATTGCTCCCAGCTAGAAAATATATATTCAGCTAGTCTAGCGACAAACTAGTGGAGAACGGAGATGGTAATGAAGGCTGTGGGTTATCTGGGAGACACATTTCTTCCCATTAAAATGTTTCCTCCCACTATTACCAACATAATTGCACCCACTTGACAAAAACATGGTCCACTGCTTGGTCAGCTGAAGATGAGTCACTCTGAACAATAACACAAATGGACAGGTTTATACAAATCCCAATTGTTGGTTAAAAGATGGGGATGTAAAATAAGCCTTATTGCTTTGCTTTTCTCTTGTCATCTGCCGTGGTGTGTGTAGTGATACTTCAGATAGAACAGTAAACAAGTATTTTTGCCTCATACCCATGGTATATAGTCTCGTATACACACGGCTGGGATGCAGTTTTAGCCAATGTACATTATTAACTGGGTAGTTCGAGCCCTGAACGCTGATTGGCTGAAAGCCATGGTATATCAGACCTTATACCATGGGTATGACAAAACATGCATTTGTACTCTTCTAACTACGATGGAAACCTGTTTATAATAGCAATAAGGCACCTCGGGGGTTTGTGGTATATGGCCAATATACCATGGTTAAGGGCTGTATCCAGGCAGTCTGCGTTGGGTCGTGCACAACAACAGCCCTTAGCCAAGGTATATTGGCCATATACCACACCCCCTCTGGCCTTATGGCTTAAATAACACAATAACTATATGGCAACAACAGTCCTCTTTCTGCCAATCCAAGCCCTGACAGGGGAACCAGGCTAATGATTGAAGGTTCATAGTTTATTCTGCTCTTTACCTGACATTTAAATAGGAAGGTACCATTTGGTAGGTAGCTAGTTAATAATTGTGTTGAATTGAAGTATCAATACCTTTTGTTTCCACATAATTTCATAGTAAATACTAGATACAATAAATACCATATTAAATAATACTGTGTAATGTAAGTGTTACAGATTAAAGCTCTCATGTCTCCTGGCACTGGCAGATCAATGATGGGTCTAATTATGAACCCTTGGCCAGTGAGCGTTCTCTATGGATTTTTTCATTGGAAAATTACCATGGCAGTGACCCGCGACACAACCAACCAAGGAGCTGGTTGTCGCTGGGGGTTTTGGATACACAATATATATAGAGGAAATGTAAATGTTTTAAATATCCTCTCCGGTGTGAGTGGAAAACGTGGGAAAGATGATTTATTCTCAGGACAGAAAACGTCTTATGATTCTCTAGAATCTAGATGGGATATCATGTATATCCAGGAGGAAAGAGAACTTTCATTTCCCTTGACGACACATTGCACCCTCAACCATTTATAACTCTATCTGAAATGTGTGGCGCGCACACACACACACACACACACACACACACACACACACACACACACACACACACACACACACACACACACACGCGCACACGTGCACACACACACACACACGCACACACGGTATAAACCTCAAGTCATTTTCATTTCAGACGTTGGTTAAGAGATTGCATACAGCCATGCAGAAAATGGAAAATATCCCTTGAATTTTGAGTTACCTATTTGAATGTCCTTCCCTTACTTCCCAAAGATAAACAATACAACCCAAAATGTCAGAATCCTTAACCTATAACCTTTAGATAAATTTGCTTAAAATAGTATAGTCAGATGTTAGCAGTTAAGCAATTAGAGAGTGAAATACTTTCCAAGAACAGCCGGGACAAGGACAAAGCCAATTCTAAATTGGTGTGACATTTACATTACGTGACTCATATGTGACTCATACAGTATGTGATGAACTATAAGCAGTGATTGAAATCAAACTACCCATCGTTGTCTAATCTGATGTAATGTAATTATGATTTATTGTTTATGCGTTGAGTATTCAGTAATATTTGATTAGGGACCCCATTAACAGTTGCCAAGGCTGCAGTTACTCTTCCTGGGTTCCAAACACATTTAGGTACATAAGAAATACATAAAACAACAGTTACATCATATAACATTACGACACCACTACAAAACCAAATGTACAATACCAACATACAACTATACCACAGTGTACGTGTGTGTAGTGTGTGTGTGTGTGTGTGTGTGTGTGTGTGTGTGTGTGTGTCTCCGCATTGTTCCATATTTCCTCAGCACCAGTCCTAACGGGGAGTTGTGTTGACGAGCCCATTTCTTGCCTGTCAGACATACCGTTTGGTGCTGTCATGTAGCCCTCCATAACATATGACTCACTGCAACTCTTCCCCATCATAGGACTCTTACTGATGTAACATCAGCCCCCCTACAGTATGTACCCATCAACAGATGCCGACTTTCACAGAACGCAGCAGGGAAGGCTGGTTCAAACAAAACGCTCACGGCACAAACACAGGACACACACCTCGAGGTGTCATCACTCCAGTATCAAATCAAATCAAATTGTATTGGTCACAAACACGTGATTAGCAGATGTTATTGCGGGTGTAGCAAAAGGCTTGTGCTCCTAGCTCTGACAGTGCAGTACTATCTAACAAGTAATATCTAACAAATTACACAACATATACCTAATACACACAAATCTAAGTAGGAATCTATTAAGACTATATACATATGGAAGAGCAATGTCAGAGTGGAACGGACTAAGATACAGTAGAATAGTATAGAAAAAAACTGTATGTACATATGAGGTGAGTAATACACGATATGTAAGCATTATTAAGTGAATGAGATACCGTAGAACAGTTTAGAATACAGTATATACACATGAGATGAGGAATGCCAGATACATATGTAAACTTATTAAGTGAATGAGATACCGTAGAACAGTTTAGAATACAGTATATACATATGAGATGAGTAATGCCAGATACATATGTAAACATTATTAAAGTGAGTAGTGTTCCATTCCTTAAAGGTGCCAGTGATTCCTGGTCTATGCCTACAGGCAGCAGCCTGTGCTAGTGATGGCTGTTTAGCAGTCTGATAGCCTTGAGATAGAAGCTGTTTTTCAGTCTCACGGTCCCTGCTTTGATGAACCTGTACTGACCTCACCTTCTAGATGATAGTGGGGTGAACAGTCAGACGTTTTTGGCCTTCCTGTGACATCGGGTGCTGTAGGTGTCCTGGAGGGCAGGTAGTTTGCCCCCGGTAATGCGTTGGGAAGACCGCACCACCCTCTCTGGAGAGCCTTGTGGTTGCAGGCGGTGAAGTTACCGTACCAGGCTGTGATACAGCACGACCTGATGCTTTCAATTGTGCATCTGTAAAGATTTGTGAGGGTTTTAGGTGACAAGCCAAAGGCTTTGTTGCGCCTTCTTCACCATGCTTTCTGTGAGGGTGGTCCATTTCAGTTTGTCAGTGATGTGTGCGCCAAGGAACTTGAAGCTTTCCACCTCCTCCTCTGCGGTCCTGTTGATGTAGATAAGGTGGTGCACCCTCTGCTGTTTCTTGAAGTCCATGATCATCTCCTTTGTTTTGTTGATGTTGAGTGAGAGGTTGTTTTCCAGGCACCACACTCCCAGAGCACTCACCTCCTCGCTGTAGGCTGTCTCGTCATCGTTGGTAATCAGGCCTACTACTGTTGTGTAGTCTGCAAACTTGATAATTGAGTTGGAGGCGTGCTTGGCCACGTGAATAGGTGAACAGGGAATACAAGATGGGGCTGAGCACGCACCCTTGTGGGGCCCAGGTGTTGAGGATCAGCGGAGTGGAGGTGATGTTTCCTACCTTTACCACCTGGGGGTGGTCCGTCAGGAAGTTCAGGACCCAGTTGCACAGGACAGGGTTCAGACCAGGGCCTCAAGCTTAATAATGAGCTTGGAGGGTACTATGGTGTTGAATGCTGAGTTGTTTAGTCAATAAACAGCATTCTTACATAGGTATTCCTCTTGTCCAGTTTGGATAGGGCAGTGTGCAGAGTAATGGCGATTGCATCGTCTGTGGATCTAGTGGGGGGGTACGCAAATTGAAGTGGGTCTAGGGTGGCAGGTAAGGTAGAGGTGATATGATCCTTGACTAGTCTCTCAAATCACTTCATGATGACAGAGGTGAGTGCTATGGGGCGATGGCCATTGAGTTCAGTTACCTTTGCCTTCTTGGGTATGGGAACAATGGTGGCCATCTTGAATCATGTGGGGACAGCAGACTGGGATATTGAGAGATTGAATATGCCCATAAACACACCAGCCAGCTGGTCTGCGCATGCTCTGAGGATGCAGCTAGGGATGCCTTCTGGACTAGCAGCCTTGTGAGGGTTAACACGTTTAAATGTTTTACTCGCGTCGGCCACGTAGAAGGAGAGCCCACAGTCCTTGGTAGCAGGTCGCGTCGGTGGAACTGTGTTATCCTCAAAGAGTGCATAGAATGTGTTTAGCCTGTCCTGTTCTCGGGGGACATGACATGTACAGTTGAAGTCGGAAGTTTACATACACCTTAACCAAATACATTTAAACTCAGTTACACACAATTCCTGACATTTAATCCTAGTAAAAATTCAATTTCTTCGGTCAGTTAGGATCACCACTTTATTTTAAGAATGTGAAATGTCAGAATAATAGAAGAGAGTGATTTATTTAAGCTTTTATTTAATTCATCACATTCCCAGTGGGTCAGAAGTTCACATACACTCAATTAGTATTTGGTAGCATTGCTGTAAAATGTTTAACTTGGGTCAAACGTTTCGGGTAGCCTTCCACAAGCTTCCCACAATAAGTTGGGTGAATTTCGGACCGTTCCTCCTGACAGAGCAGCTGTAACTGAGTCAGGTTTGTAGGCCTCCTTGCTCGCACACACTTTTTCAGTTCTACCCACAATTTTCTATTGGATTGAGGTCAGGGCTTTGTGATGACCACTCCAATACCTTGACTTTGTTGTCCTTAAGCCATCGTGCCACAACTTTGGAAGTATGCTTCGGGTCATTGTCCATTTGGAAGACCCCTTTTTGCGACCAATCTTTAACTTCCTGACTGATGTCTTGAGATGTTGCTTCAATATATTTACATAATTTTCCTCCCTCATGACGCCATCTATTTTGTGAAGTGCACACGTCCCTCCTGCAGCAAAGCACCCCCACAACATGATGCTGCCACCCCCGTGCTTCACGGTTGGGATGGTGTTCTTCGGCTTGCAAGCCTCCCATTTTTCCTCCAAACATAACGATGGTCATTATGGCCAAACAGTTCTATTTTTGTTTCATCAGACCAGAGGACATTTCTCCAAAAAGTACGATCTTTGTCCCCATGTGCAGTTGCAAACCGTAGTCTGGCTTTTTTATGGCGGTTTTGGAGCAGTGGCTTTTTCCTTGCTGAGCGGCCTTTCAGGTTATGTAGATGCAGGACTCATTTTACTGTGGATATATATACTTTTGTACCTGTTTCCTCCAGCATCTTCACAAGGTCATTTGCTGTTGTTCTGGGATTGATTTGCACTTTTCGCACCAAGGTACGTTCATCTCTAGGAGACAACGTGTCTCCTTCCTGAGCGGTATGACAGCTGCGTGGTCCCGTGGTGTTTATACCTGCGTACTATTGTTTGTACAGATGAACGTGGTACATTCAGGCATTTGGAAATTGTTACCAACGATGAACCAGACTTGTGGAGGTCTACAATTTTTTATCTGAGGTCTTGGCTGATTTCTTTTGATTTTCCCATGAAGTCAAGCAAAGAGGCACTGAGTTTAAAGGTAGGCCTTGAAATACATCCACAGGTACAAATGACTCAAATGATGTTAATTAGCCAATCAGAAGCTTCTAAAGCCATGACATCATTTTATGGAATTTTCCAATCTGTTTAAAGGCACAGTCAATTTAGTGTATGTAAACTTCTGACCCACTGGAATTGTAATACAGTGAATTGTAAGTTAAATAATCTGTCTGTAAACAATTGTTGTCAAAATTACTTGTATCATGCACACAGTAGATGTCCTAACCTACTTGCCAAAACTATAGTTTGTTGACAAGACATTTGTGGAGTGGTTGAAAACGAGTTTTAATGACTCCAATCTAAGTGTATGTAAACTTCCAACTTCAACTGTATGTTACTGTCACTATTGAGAGTGAAGGCACTTACAACTGAATGCAATGTGTTTTATTAGCCACATGGTTTGGTTGTTTTTGGAGGCTGATCCTTCTGGCTGTCTCCATGGTGCTGCCTGTCCAACTCGTCAGATAGTTCATGTTGAACCAGGACAGAATTAATTGACTGCCGGCTGCTCTGGATATGAAAGGGCCCTTGCCTGCCCTTTCTATAGTATTCATCACGCATCTCAGAAATCTCTGTCCCTCTCATTGCTATCAATCCCTCCCTCTCTTCTCCCCATCTCCCTCCCTCTCTCCTTCCCATCTCTCTCCCTCTCTTCTCCCCATCTCCCTCCCTCTCTCCCCATCTCCCTCCCTCTATTCTCCCCATCTCCCTCCCGCTCTCTCCCCATCTCCCTCCCTCAGTCCTCCCCATCTCCCTCCTTCTCTTCTCCCCATCTCCCTCCCTCAGTCCTCCCCATCTCCCTCCCTCTCTCTCCCCATCTCCCTCCCTTTCTCTCCCCATCTCCCTCCCTCTCTTCTCCTCATCTCCCTCCCTCAGTCCTCCCCATCTCCCTCCCTCTCTCCTCCACAATCTCCCTCCCCATCTCCCTCCCTCCCTTCTCCCCATCTCTCTCCCTTTCTCTCCCCATCTCTCTCCCTTTCTCTCCCCATCTCCCTCCTTCTCTTCTCCCCATCTCCCTCCCTCAGTCCTCCCCATCTCCCTCCCTCTCTCTCCCCATCTCGCTCCCTTCTCCCCATCTCCCTCCCTCTCTCCTCCACAATCTCCCTCCCTCTCTCTCCCCATCTCCCTCCCTCTCTCTCCCCATCTCCCTCCCTCCCTCCCTTTTCCCCATCTCCCTCCCACTCTCTCCCCATCTCCCTCCCACTCTCTCCTCATCTCCCTCCCCATCTCCCTCCCTCCCTCTCTTCTCCCCATCTCTCTCCCTTTCTCTCCCCATCTCCCTCCCACTCTCTCCTCATCTCCCTCCCTCTCTCTCCCCATCTCCCTCCCTTCTCCCCATCTCCCTCCCTCTCTCCTCCACAATCTCCCTCCCTCTCTCTCCCCATCTCCCTCCCTCCCTTTCTTCTCCCCATCTCCCTCCCTCAGTCCTCCCCATCTCCCTCCCTCTCTCCTCCACAATCTCCCTCCCCATCTCCCTCCCTCCCTTCTCCCCATCTCTCTCCCTTTCTCTCCCCATCTCCGTCCCACTCTCTCCTCATCTCCCTCCCTCTTTCTCCCCATCTCGCTCCCTTCTCCCCATCTCCCTCCCTCTCTCCTCCACAATCTCCCTCCCTCTCTCTCCCCATCTCCCTCCCTCCCTCTCTTCTCCCCATCTCCCTCCCTCAGTCCTCCCCATCTCCCTCACTCTCTCCTCCACAATCTCCTTCCTGCCCTTCTTCCAATCTCCCTCCCTCTCGCCCCATCTCCCTCCCTCCCTTTTCCCCATCTCCCTCTCTCCCTTCTCCCCATCTCCCTCTCTCCCTTCTCCCCATCTCCCTCCCTCCCTTTTCCCCATCTCCCTCTCTCCCTTCTCCCCATCTCCCTCCCTCCCTTCTCCCCATCTCCCTCTCTCTTCTCCCCATCTCCCTCCCCCTCTCTCCCCATCTCCCTCCCACCCTCTCCTCATCTCCCTCCATCTCCCTCACTCTCTTCTCCCCATCTCCATCCCACAGTCCTCCCCATCTCCCTCCCTCTCTCCTCCCCATCTCCCTCCCTCTCCCCTCCCCATCGCCCTCTCTCCACCCCCCATCTCTTCTCCCAATCTCCCTCCTCCCCATCTCTCTCCCTCCTCCCCAGACACCTCAAAGGGAGAGTTGTGACTTACTCCAATCCTAGGAGGAATTGTCACCGTCCTCACATGGCTGCACATGGACAGACTTGTTCTGTTCAACTTCAATCAGAACATTCCCATAATTTTTATGGAGGTTTTTAAATCAATAGAATATATTTGAAATGCTAAGAAAGTGACCCCAATTCCCAATTCCTTTGAGTATTTTGACATGCACACCAAAATATTGAAATTCTGCCAATTCAGTTCTCCGTATTTTCTACGGATTTTTCATAGAATGATTCAAATTGATATGACCACAATTCCAATTATGTTTTTGACTTGAAACCCAATAGTTTTTTTTAACATAGTATAAGTCACAAGCATATTGATAAAGCTTTTATTATTATAAGTAATTCATCATTTCACAGAATACTGCATTGCAACATGACAACGGAAAATTATGTGGCCATAATATTCTCCAGTGAACTTCCAGAATACTCAATTTGTGCTGTCAACATGCTTCATAGTAGAATGTCCTTTATCCCTACAATACTGTCAACTCTATTGTTCACTAAGAAAACAACATGAACCATGAGAAAACAGTGTCTGCTTTATTACCAGCATGCAAAACAACACTTCATGCATCTGCCTTATCTGCAATATGGACTACTGAGGACGCAGACGTTTCTAAACGCAGGTAGCTAGTTCATTCACTGTGGTCCAAAATGTTTTACAATGTATGAATATCAAGAAATTTAGCAAAATCTCAACAAACTCTTATAAAAAAAGGAACGGGGGTGTTCTATACATTCCTTCATCGATAGTTGTTCATCTGTAGGGATGACAGTTTGGTTGTTCGTTTGTGTGTCCCCCCACCATACCAATGCTTTGAATGATACAGTTGCTTTACAGATGCAAGCCTCGGAGGCCACGCATGCACAATGAAAAGAACAAACAAACGAAGAGCAAAACAGTAAACTTTTCAGTTAGTCAGCGTAAGGTGCTATCTGTTGTATCGAGTGCGTTGGGCCCCTCCTCTCAGGGGGCGAATGTCCTGGAAGACTCGAACTCACTGGGCACTTTGGGCTTGATGCCCTTGTTGTTGTAGTAGTCAACCACCTGGTTGGGCACTTCTGCTAGGACAGTCTTCGCCAGCTCTGCAGGTGAGCCCTGGAGAAGGAAAGAGAGAAACCTGTCACTTCCTGTAACACTCAGGTAACCTCCCAGTTCCCCAGGTAACCCTCCCAGTTCCTCAGGTAACCCTCCCAGTTCCTCAGGTAACCCTCCCAGTTCCTCAGATAAACCTCCCAGTTCCTCAGGTAACCCTCACAGTTCCTCAGGTAACCCTCCCAGTTCCTCGAGTAATCCTCCCAGTTCCTCAGGTAACCCTCCTAGTTCCAGTAAAGACTCACATGTTTGAAGTTGCGGAAGGGGACGAACTGGACGATGTCTCGTAGGCAGGGCTCCCCCTTGGGCGAGCGAAGGATTCCGTCATCTCCATCCAGCATCTGCATGTCACTGAAGTCAGCACTTCCCACGCCTACAATAATGATGGACATGGGCAAGTGGGAGGCTTGGACGATGGCCTCGCGGGTATCTGCCATGTCTGTGATCACTCCGTCCGTTAGGATGAGCAGAATGAAGTACTGCTGCAGATATAAAGGAAGGCAATGACTGGGGAGAAACGTGAGAGAGTAATGTCTGTGGGGTGTGTTGGAAATACATGTTGAGCATAACTCTAAAACGTTGCGGAAGTCTCCCATTGACATCAATACATGATTTAAGCTCAATCTAGGTTCAAGCTATGCTCCCAATCAATTGGTTCCAAGGAGAGGAGGACAACTGACAGCTAGCTTACCATGGCCTCCTTGGTGTGCATTTCCTGTGAAGCGGAGCTGGCTACTTTCTGGATGATGGGGGCGATGTTGGTGGGGCCGTAGAGCTGAAGCTTAGGCAGGCATGTCTGATAGGCCTCCACCACCCCTTGGATACCTGCACACCCATAGACATATGTTGGAAAAACACAGAATAACACACACACAGTAACACTCACAGTCATGTACTTCTGGAGAACTCTGGGTATTTGGGGACACACGACCAACAGCAATGCACACAGGTGTGAAGGTATCTTTGTGGAGTAATTGAGACCCATGATATTCCAGGATATTTTTCACTTTGAGGGAAGCAGTCACTCTGTGAATAGTTAGTTACCTTCACAGCTGCATTGACTTGTATTTATCTCTTCTCACCACCACATGGATCACCACATGAGTGGCCTCCCATTCGGCTGAGCAGCAGAAGTAATGCTATTTACTGATTGAGTGGGCATTTGAGGTCACACACAAACATCTGTGGAGAACTTCACTTAATTAACAACCCCTCCATCACAACCTCACTGGTCACACACACACACACACACACACACACACACACACACACACACACACACACACACACACACACACACACACACACACACACACACACACACACACACACACACACACACACACACACACACACACACACACACACACACACACACACACACACACACACACACACACACACAGCTAGTGTAGACTAACAGTGAAATGCTTACGGGCCCTTTCCAAAAATGTAGAGAGAAACAGTTTAACAAGTTATAACAAGTGGAATAAATCCACAATGAGTAAGGGGTAGCAGTACACGGGGTAGCAGTACTGAATCCATGTCCAGGGGTACGAGGTAATGGAGTTCCATATGTAGATATAGGTAGGAGTAAAGTGACTAGGCAACAGGGTAGATAATAAACAGTAGCAGCAGTGTCTGTAATGAGTCAAAAGAGTTAGTGCAAAAAGGGTCAATGCAGATAGTCCGGGTAGCTATTTGGTTAACTATTTAGCAGTCTTATGGCTTGAGGGTAAAAGCTGTGTGCCGGGTCCTGTTAGTTCCAGACTTCAGTACCGCTTTCTGTGCAGAAGCAGGGAGAACAGTATATGATTTTGGTGGCTGGAGTCTTCCTCTGACACCACCTGGTATAGAGGTCCTGGATAGCAGGGAGCTCAGCACCAGTGATGTACTGGGCCGTACACACTATCCTATGAAGCGCCTTGCGGTCGGATACCAAGTGGTGATGCAGCCAGTCAAGACGCTCTCAATGGTGCAGCTGTAGAAGGGGAAGAGTTGTGCCTTCTTCATGACTTTGTTGGTGTGTGTGGGCTATGCTAATTCCTTAGTGATGTGGACACCGAGGAGCTTAAAGCTCTAGACCCGCTCTACTACAGCCCTATCGATGTGGATGGGGATGTGCTCTAGCCTCTGTTTCCTGTCGTCCACAATTGGCTCCTTTGTCTTGCTGACATTGAGGGAGAGGTTGTTGTCCTGACAACACACTGCCAGGTCACTGACCTCCTCCCTATAGGGTGTCTCATCGGGTCGTGTCGTCAGCAAACATAATGATGGAGTCATGAGCGGCCAGGCAGTCGTGGCTGAACAGGGAGTACAGGAGGAGACTAAGCACACACTCCTGAGTGGGCCCTTGTTGAGGGTTAGAGTGGCGGTTGTGTTATTGCCTACCCTCACCACCTGGGGGCGGCCTGTCAGGAAGTCCAGGATTCAGTTTCAGACAGTAGTGTTCAGTCAAAGGGTCCTGAGCTTAGTGATGAGATTTGTGGGCACTATGGTGTTGAACGCTGAGCTGTAGTCGATGAACTGTGTTCTCACATGGGAGAGGGCAGTGTGGAATGCAATAGAGGTTACGTCATCTGTGGATCTGTTGGGGTGGTATGCAAATTTAATTGGAGTGGGTATGTGAATTGGAGTGGGTCCACACACACAGAGAGAGAGATTTAATTTAATCAGTGAGAGGCACTCCTGAGGGGATGAGAGTGTGTGGAGAGGTGTAGAGCAGCAACATTAAGACATCTATAGGTCTCATTACTGACCACTATTCTGCAGACACTGACAACTATACTGCAGACATATGGAGGTCTGATTACTGACCACTATACTGCAGACATCTGGAGGTCTGATTACTGACCACTATACTGCAGACATCTGGAGGTCTGATTATTGACCACTATACTGCAGACATCTGGAGGCCTGATCACTGACCACTATACTGCAGACATCTGGAGGTCTGATCACTGACCACTATACTGCAGACATCTGGAGGTCTGATCACTGACCACTATACTGCAATGTGTGGACACCTGCTCGTCGAACATCTCATTGTCATGCTGAAACAGGAAAGGGCCTTCCCCAAACTATTGCCACAATGTTGGAAGCACATAATTGTCTAGATTGTCATTGTATGCTATAGCATTAAGATTTCCCATCACTGGAGCTAGGGGGCCTAGCCCAAACCGTGAAAAACAGACAGAACTTGTATTCCTCCTTCTCCAAACTTTACATTGGCATTAGACATGGTTATCTTAGGTCTGTATGCGGCTGCCTAGCCATGGAAACCCATTTCATGAAGCTCCCGACGAACAATACGTTCTTCCAGTTCTGTGAGCTTGTGGCATACTACGTCGCGGCTAAGCCATTGTTGCTCCTAGAGGTTTCCACTTCACAATAACAGCACATACAGTTGACTGGAGCAGTGCCAGCAGGGCAGAAATTTGACGAACTGACTTGTTGGAAAGGTGGCATCCTATGACGATGTCATGTTGAAAGTCACTGAGCTCTTCAGTAAGGACATTCTACTGCCAATGTTTTTGTATGACTGTGTGCTTGATTTTATACACCTGTCAGCAACAGGTGTGGCTGAAATAGCCGAATCCATTCATTTGAAGGGGTGTCCACATACGTTTGTATATATAGTGTATCTTACACAAGCACAAACACCGGCATGTACACACACAGGCAGTCTCAGCTTGCCACTCCCTCTACCCACAGTAATGCAAACGTTCACCTTCAAACAGATATCAATATCAATAATTGGTACAGGCACAAAGGAAGACAGTTTTTGACTGAGCGTGTGTGTGTGCGCGCATTGGTGTGTGTCCACATCTAACAGCATCTGTACGACAGTCAGTTTTCTTGCATGAAAAACTGCAAGCTATGCCCTCTGCCTTAGGAGGTGGGCTGGAAGCTTGCCTGACAGAGGAGTACTGAGACTGATCTATTCCTGGCAAGAATCTATGGACTGGATCAGAACCTGTCTGGCTCCTCTCCACCCATCCAGGGCAGCTGCCAATCCAAACAAGCAAGATAATAGAGTGGCACGAATACAAGGTAGAAAGTGGAGGATGAGCTGAAAAGCTGAAAAAAATAAAAGCTATTCTTATAGTCTATTATTTTACAGTGTGTGAAAAAGTGTCAGGGCTGTGTGCAGGTAAGCTGGATAGATCAAATGAGATCAATTGAATTAAACTTGGCAACTTTGTAACATATTTAACTCTTTCTATGAGAATGACGCCTCACTTTTCAAGGAGAATCATATTCACTTGATAATGATGCACTTGAAGTCAGAAGTTGACATACACTTAGGTTGGAGTCATTAAAACTCATTCTTCAACCACTCCACAAATTTCTTGTTAACAAACTATAGTTTTGGCAAGTCGGTTAGGACATCTACTTTGTGCATGACATAAATCATTTTTCCAACAATTGTTTACAGACAGATTATTTCACTTATAATTAACCGAATCACAATTCCAGTGGGTCAGAAGTTTACATTCACTAAATTGACTGTGTCATGAAACAGCTTTGAAAATTCCCTAAATTGATGTCATGGCTTTAGAAGCTTCTGAAAGGCTTATTGACATATTTTGAGTCAATTGGGGGTGTACCTGTGGATGTATAGTACGCAAGTATAAACACCATGGGACCACTGGTCTGATGAAACAAAAATAGAACTGTTTGGCCATAATGTCCATCGTTATGTTTGGAGGAAAAAGGGGAAGGCTTGCAAGCCGAAGAACACCATCCCAACCGTGAAGCACGGGAGGGCAGCATCATGTTGTGGGGGTGCTCTGCTGCAGGAGGGACTGGTGCACTTCACAAAATAGATGGCATCATGAGGCAGGAAAATTATGTGGATATATTGAAGCAACATCTCAAGATATCAGTCAGGAAGTTAAAGCTTGGTCGCAAATGGGTCTTCCAAATGGACAATGACCCGAAGCATACTTCCAAAGTTGTGCCAAAATGGCTCAAGGACAACAAAGTCAAGGTATTGGAGTGGCCATCACAAAGCCCTGACCTCAATCCCATAGAAAAATTGTGGGCAGAACTGAGAAAGCGTGTGCGAGCAAGGAGGCCTACAAACCTGACTCAGTTACACCAGCTCTGTCAGGAGGAATGGGCCATAATTCACCCAACTTATTATGGGAAGCTTGTGGAAGGCTACCCGAAACATTTGATTCAAGTTAAACAATTTAAAGGCAATGCTACCAAATACTAATTGAGTGTATGTACACAAAGGATGTGTTTATACCACATGTTTAACCTATTCGATGCAGTATTACATTTTGTTTATGTTATAAAACATTTGTCTTGCTAGCAGCTTTAGAAAAGTATTTCTCTCCAGGGAGTTATGTTTTAGACATTCAGAAAACATTATTTCTCTCCAGGGAGTATTACACAAAGGGCTGTTGCGGTGACCGTATTACCGCCACACCGGCG
The DNA here is from genome assembly GCF_057628025.1 of Oncorhynchus mykiss. Taxonomy (NCBI): domain Eukaryota; kingdom Metazoa; phylum Chordata; class Actinopteri; order Salmoniformes; family Salmonidae; genus Oncorhynchus; species Oncorhynchus mykiss. The sequence goes on from NC_143024.1 coordinate 16,448,813, forward strand.
GTCACGAGTCATGAAGGCAGTCAAATTCCACGTGAGCGTTTAGTCACAGTAATTAAGCTTCTCTGAGCTCTGATGCTGCTGATGGTCATTAGTAGCCTACCAAACTAGCTAACTACCTGGTACTCAGAACTATATTGTCCCTCTAATCACTCTGACATCAATGCAAATATAATTGAAAATCTAATCAAACACTTAATGAGAGTCCATGAGCTCATGTGCGCAACATTTCTATAGGCTATGCAATTGGGAGAGAAAACAGAGTGATGGCCTCTATTAAAAAGAGGAGGTTCCCATCAGCTTTCTGTAGGCTAGGCCTACGATATTTATTTTTCAACTTTCCTAATATTAAGTAAATTGCTTATATTTCTAACAGGAGTATAGCCTACCTGGCTGGCATGAAAATGAACCATGGGAAAAGTGTCCTCCATTCACTATTTAAGTGCGGAGATGACATGTATTTTTTCCCCTGCCGCTGTTGTTTTGAGACAGGTGAAGGATAATGGTCCATTCTAAATCAAAACAAATTTCACACATATATATTATTTAGTATATGTAATGACAAGATTAAATCAAGAATAGTCTGATGGGTGAAAATATTAGCTTATCACTTGTGAATTATATATTATCACTTGTGAATAATGCCCAGCATAAGACACATTGCCTTTTTAAGTTGTTTACTTTTTCTAATCATAGTCGCACACCTCATGTAGCCTAGCTCATTGGCCTATATGTTTTGATAAGGTTCGTATCACAACTAAAGTGGCCAAATAACTTCTTCAAATTAAGCACATTAATCCACGTTACAAGGGGTGTAGAGTCTGACTGGCATACACATGCAGTGCGTTAGTTTCACGTTTGGGGAAGATAATTTTCACAAAAGAAATGCACCTTTATAATAAAAGCATTACAAGCCAAATCACATTTGTGGCCACTTTTGATAATGGTGTTTTCCCACTAATGGAACATTCGTGCATATAGCCTATGTGTGCGCATTGCTGCTCTTATAATGTGAAGAAATAGCATAATAGTGTATCACATTTGAAGTTAAACGTTCTAATCTGTTGCGTCAGCCTCATTGCGTAAAAACATTTTTTTTGGGGGGGGGGGGGGGGGGTGCTAGTGGTTGTATTAAATTTGGGGTCTATCACATCCCACAACAGCTCCAGACTATGTTTGGAATATTTATTTATCGCACAGAATAGGTAAACTTTTGTACTATGGGGGATAGTAGATTGACATAGGTTAGTTATTTTGCTGTTAGTTAGACCTATTCATCTTGTAGGCTGAAAAGTAAGTGTGGACAGTTCTTCCAATATCTTCAATATGCACCTTGGAATTGGATAAGGACGCGCACAGTTGTGTCCCCAAAGTGTCTTTCACTTGTAGCCTGTGGGAAGACCCGATCACGAGATCGGGTCTCCCGATCACGAGAGCCATGTGAGTGAGAGGTGCTTTGGAGCAGCAGCACTCAGGTAGTAGGGAACAACAGCCACTGGACGCAAAAGGAGTTTCTTTAGGGTGCATTAGGGCCACACAAAGGGGATGCCGCCGGCAGGGCTTTCTCCTATAGAGCTCCATTTTTATGGAATGGTCTGCCTACCCATATGAGAGACGCAGACTCGGTCTCAACCTTTAAGTCTTTACTGAAGACTCATCTCTTCAGTGGGTCATATGATTGAGTGTAGTCTGGCCCAGGAGTGTGAAGGTGAACTGAAAGGCTCTGGAGCAAAGAACCGCCCTTGTTGTCTCTGCCTGGCCGGTTCCCCTCTTTCCACTGGGATTCTCTGCCTCTAACCCTATTACAGGGGCTGAGTCACTGGCTTACTGGTGCTCTTTCATGCCGTCCCTAGGAGGGGTGCGTCACTTGAGTGGGTTGGGTCACTGATGTGATCTCCTTGTCTGGGTTGGCGCCCCCCTTGGGTTGTGCCGTGGCGGAGATCTTTGTGGGCTATAGTCGGCCTTGTCTCAAGATGGTAAGTTGGTGGTTGAAGATATCCCTCTAGTGGTGTGGGGGCTGTGCTTTGGCAAAGTGGGCGGGGTTATATCGTTCCTTTTTGGCCCTGTCCGTGGGTATCATCGGATGGGGCCACAGTGTCTCCTGACCCCTCCTGTCTCAGCCTCCAGTATTGATGCTGCAGTAGTTTATGTGTCGGGGGCTAGGGTCAGTTTGTTATATCTGGAGTACTTCTCCTGTCTTATCCGGTGTCCTGTGTGAATTTAAGTATGCTCTCTCTAATTCTCTATTTCTCTCTTTCTTTCTGCTGCTCCAGTTTCAACTGTTCTGCCTGCGGCTATGGAATCCTGACCTGTTCACCGGACGTGCTACCTGTCCCAGACCTATTATTTGACCATGCTGGTCATTTATGAACATTTGAACATCTTGGCCATGTTGTGTTGTAGTCTCCACCCGGCACAGCCAGAAGAGGACTGGCCACCCCACATAGCCTGGTTCCTCTCTAGGTTTCTTCCAAGGTTATGGCCTTTCTAGGGAGTTTTTCCTAGCCAACTTGCTTCAACACCTGCATTGCTTGCTGTTTGGGGTTTTAGGCTGGGTTTCTGCACAGCACTTTGAGATATCAGCTGATGTACGAAGGGCTATATAAATACATTTGATTTGATTCGATTTGAACAGCCTGCACAAAAAAACAAAGCAGAGCTCATGCCTTTCAAGCAACTTTTTTGAAATCATCATTGGAGTCACATCATGCAGCCTTACAATGTACTAAAAATCAAAACATATAGCCCAACGTTTGTAGAACAACTAAAGTTACATTAATAACTCTAAATTAAGCATATAAGAGTACCTATTTCTATGTTAACCACTCAATACAGAATAGCAGCATGTGCGCACTTCCTCAAATCAATTGGAGGAAATATCCTTTCTATTTTATTCAGCTTTGTTCAATTGTATTCCTCATACTATATAATAATGCCATGGAATTCTAACCAGATCTTGTCTGCTAAATTAACTAGTGTATCCCACAGCCATATGGCATAGCCAGATCAGGACCTAACACAACATGCTACTCTGTTGTTCTGAAATAGACTACATTTTCTTCATATCATGTTTCTTTAGACCTGTCTAAAATACCTAATGGATTCATTAGACTTTTTAAAATGTAGATGTTCCAAAGGTCTGCATCAGTAGCTTGTAGGCTGTGTGGAAGCCAAAATATGTTAAATGTGTTTATGTTAATTAACGGTCATTTGGAACAATGCTTGACAATTACCGGCTGACTAAATGTTGTGACTGCCACAGCCCTAACCCAGACCATTATTCATTCGGACTGCCAGATGGTGAAGATTCATCACTCCAGAGAACGGGTTTCCAATGGCAATGAGCTTTACACAACTCCAGCCGACACTTGGCATTGTGCATAGTGATATCAGCCATGGACGAAGAGTTCTTGTACTGATGTTGCTTCCAGAGGCAGTTTGGAACTCAGTAGTAGTGTTGCAACCGAGGACAGACGATTTTTACGTGCTGAGCGCTTCAGCACCCAGCAGTCTGTTCTGTAAGCTTGTGTAGCATACCACTTCGAGGCTGAGATGTTGTTGCTCTTAGATGTTTCCACTTCACAATAACATCCCTTACCGGGGCTGCTGTAGCAGGGCAGACATTTGAAGAACTGACTTGTTGGAAAGGTGGAATCCTATGATGGTGCCATGTTGAAAGTCACCTAGCTTTTCAGTAAGGCCATTCTACTGCCAATGTTTGTCTATGGAGATTGCATGGCTGTGTGCAATTTTTTTTACACCTGTCAACAACGGGTGTGGCGGAAATAGCCGAATCCACTCATTTGAAAGAATGTCCACATACTATTGCATAGATAGTGTACATTACAATCAAATTGCCACTGCAGCCTACTACTTGGCCATTGTTAAAGCAGTCAGATAAAGCTGGTACAGCCTCACTGTTCACAGTAAAACAGTCAAATAAAGCTGGTACAGCCTCACTGTTCACAGTAAAACAGTCAAATAAAGCTGGTACAGCCTCAGTGTTCACAGTAAAACAGTCAAATAAAGCTAGTACAGCCTCAGTGTTCACAGTAAAACAGTCAAATAAAGCTGGTACAGCCTCAGTGTTCACAGTAAAACAGTCAAATAAAGCTGGTACAGAATCACTGTTCACAGTAAAACAGTCAAATAAAGCTGGTACAGCCTCACTGTTCACAGGAAAACAGTCAAATAAAGCTGGTACAGCCTCAGGGTTCACAGTAAAACAGTCAAATAAAGCTGGTACAGCCTCAGTGTTCACAGTAAAACAGTCAAATAAAGCTGGTACAGCCTCACTGTTCACAGGAAAACAGTCAAATAAAGCTGGTACAGCCTCACTGTTCACAGTAAAACAGTCAAATAAAGCTGGTACAGCCTCAGTGTTCACAGTAAAACAGTCAAATAAAGCTAGTACAGCCTCAGTGTTCACAGTAAAACAGTCAAATAAAGCTGGTACAGCCTCAGTGTTCACAGTAAAACAGTCAAATAAAGCTGGTACAGAATCACTGTTCACAGTAAAACAGTCAAATAAAGCTGGTACAGCCTCACTGTTCACAGGAAAACAGTCAAATAAAGCTGGTACAGCCTCAGGGTTCACAGTAAAACAGTCAAATAAAGCTGGTACAGCCTCAGTGTTCACAGTAAAACAGTCAAATAAAGCTGGTACAGCCTCACTGTTCACAGGAAAACAGTCAAATAAAGCTGGTACAGCCTCAGGGTTCACAGTAAAACAGTCAAATAAAGCTGGTACAGCCTCAGTGTTCACAGTAAAACAGTCAAATAAAGCTGGTACAGCCTCACTGTTCACAGGAAAACAGTCAAATAAAGCTGGTACAGCCTCACTGTTCACAGTAAAACAGTCAAATAAAGCTGGTACAGCTTCAGGGTTCACAGTAAAACAGTCAAATAAAGCTGGTACAGCCTCAGTTTTCACAGTAAACGCTGCGGTTGCTGTAACCGTTACCCACCCCGGTGTCTGTGCGGTAGTTCTAACCCTCGGGGCTCATTATCTGACTACAGCACAGACCTGGCCTCTCTCCTCCAGACATGATGTCCCTGTGGGGCAGTCAGGGTATTTAGCATTAACAGTCAACTTTAATGTGAAGAAAGGAAGGCTGGCTGCCACCAGGTTGATTGACGTACGTTGATCCCCTGTAGTGTGCGATGACAGCGGCTTCATCCAGGCCTGTCTGTGGGACTTTATGCAGGTCACCTTTGGCTGTTCAACATTTTCCTGACGCCGTTTCGATTCTGAACAACTGTAGACTCACTGGTAAAACGTTTTATTGATGCATCCCTACAAAGTGTTTGGGCCGGCATGAGGAGAGAACGTGATAAACGTGGTTTTATTATCTGGTTAATGTGTTATTAAAGATATGTGGTTTTATTATCTGGTTAATGTGTTATTAAAGATATGTGGTTTTATTATCTGGTTAATGTGTTATTAAAGATATGTGGTTTTATTATCTGGTTAATGTGTTATTAAAGATATGTGGTTTTATTATCTGGTTAATGTGTTATTAAAGATATGTGGTTTTATTATCTGGTTAATGTGTTATTAAAGATATGTGGTTTTATTATCTGGTTAATGTGTTATTAAAGACATGTGGTTTTATTATCTGGTTAATGTGTTATTAAAGATATGTGGTTTTATTATCTGGTTAATGTGTTATTAAAGATATGTGGTTTTATTGTCTGGTTAATGTGTTATTAAAGGTAAATTTAAGCTTTTAATATTTAATAGTTATTCAGTGCAAGGGGAAATTGACCCCAATTTTGCCAATTTAAGGTCACAACCCACCCCAAAGCTGGTGATGAGCATTTGAGATAAAGCATTTTGACAGTCTGATTTCAAAGGCAGGGTGAACCTCTAATCTGTTTGAGGCGAAGCACCTACCTGCACATTCTGGGTTTTCCTCATTAAAATTCACTGCAAAATCGTGAGAAACCTGGAGGAAGATGAAAAATATGGACTATTGATCATCATGGAACAGTGAGACAAAGGAACACACACACACAGGCACACGCACACGCACGCACATTAACACAGAGTTGGCCAGAAGCAATCAATCACACAATCAAATGTAAAAGTCGACTGATGCATTTATGTGGGTTGGATAATGAGCATAATTGCGAGCCATGGTACCCCCCTCCCCTCCTCTCTGGACCAGAGGCAGCATCATGTGTCAGCCAGGGGTAGCACCAGTCACCCAGGCAGAATGGCCAGTATTTCCTGCTGGGCAGTTCAGTGACTCAGAGAGTCAATCCAGCAGTAGAGAACCCTGGGCTGGACCGGCCCATTCTGTGTGACAGAACAGTGTAGAGCAGAGGCCAGCGGGGTCCAGCGGGGGCCAGCGGGGGCCAGCCGGGTGTCGTAATCACTACAGAAGCAGGAGAGCAGAGCCAGAGTCTCACCTCATCTCATCTTGTCACAGGAGTGATTACGACACCCTGCTGAGGCTGAGCCATAGCCCAACTCTATGAAAAATATGGTTGGAAATTACCTTGAAGTCGGGCGGAATCTGAGCGCCGAAGCCAAACGCTGGAAACATTTTGTCACTGGATTGAAATGCATGCAGGGACAGAAAACAAAAGAGTGATTAGAATTTGAGCGATGGCACACTTGATTTTGAGCCAGGGATTGTTATCTGAAATGTGCATGCCCATAAACAAGTCCATTCTGCTGGTGACCCAGGACTACCATGGGCTCTGAATGACTTCTCATTTACATAACCTCTGAGTCACTGGACAACTAGAGGAAACTTTCACACACAAACTTTGAAAAGTTATTTTTTCAGGAGAGGACAAATCAACATTGAAGTCACGAGCAACAGTCATTGCACAACATTTGATATAATAGCTGTTAATGATTGGCTGAGTGTGATTGGCCTCACCTGTCGTAATCCTGGCAGATCTCCCCTACAGCGACCAGAGCTTTGAGGTACTCGTTAGGCTGGTATGGGTGGATGTAGTGTAGGGAGCAGCTGTTGTGAGGATCTCCGTTCGAGGCGGTGAAATCAATAGCTACCTGGGAAGACAAGTGGCAATCAAAGGGGAGTTTGACTCCAATTACCTCAAATGTATGCACCTTCCCTTTACACCTCTCACTCTGACACACACACCATCCCACCTTCCCTTTACACCTCTCCCTCACTCTGACACACACACCATCCCACCTTCCCTTTTACACCTCTCCCTCACTCTGACACACACACCATCCCACCTTCCCTTTACACCTCTCCCTCACTCTGACACACACACCATCCCACCTTCCCTTTACACCTCTCACTCTGACACACACACCATCCCACCTTCCCTTTACACCTCTCCCTCACTCTGACACACACACCATCCCACCTTCCCTTTACACCTCTCCCTCACTCTGACACATACACCATCCCACCTTCACTTTACACCTCTCCCTCACTCTGACACACACACCATCCCACCTTCCCTTTACACCTCTCACTCTGACACACACACCATCCCACCTTCCCTTTACACCTCTCACTCTGACACACACACCATCCCACCTTCCCTTTACACCTCTCACTCTGACACACACACCATCCCACCTTCCCTTTACACCTCTCACTCTGACACATACACCATCCCACCTTCCCTTTACACCTCTCCCTCACTCTGACACATACACCATCCCACCTTCCCTTTACACCTCTCACTCTGACACACACCATCCCACCTTCCCTTTACACCTCTCCCTACCTCTGACACATACACCATCCCACCTTCCCTTTACACCTCTCACTCTGACACACACACCATCCCACCTTCCCTTTACACCTCTCCCTCACTCTGACACATACACCATCCCACTCTGTCTGCTCTGCTATCCTCTTCTACTCTGTTGGGCTTGTTCCCCCCCTCTCTCTTTTGTCATCTCTTATTCTTTTTCTCCTCATTTAAAGTCAGTCATCTCTTTGATTCTTTCTCTCACGTCTGTGATCTATGGATACATTGTTCATCGTTAGAAACAGTTAGAGGCAGAACGTTTCTCATCTGTTGTTCAGCCTGGCACAGAGAGAGAGCCTAACACTCTCGCCAAGGGATCTGAAGGAAGTATGGAGCCCATTTAAATGTCAACATCAACCACGGTCGCCTTTTAGGTGGTAGGAATAAAAGGAAAAGTTAGTGTGTCATAAGAGCAAACACTTCCTGGTCAATTAAGTGTACCTCAGTAAGACCTCCCTTGAGAAGTAGTTTCACACAAACACTATTTACAGGCAGGGGGCAGAGGGCATCCCTTAGCCAGAAAAACAACAGATAATTAGAACCCACGTGTTCACAGCTGGGAGAAAGGGATTCTTGAAAAGCTGCAGCTAATGGCAGAGGTTTGTTTCACAGGTGGTGAAAATGAACCATTCTAACTATCAGAACAAAATAGGATTATTTATGTAAGCTCCCTCAGCTAATGCCTAGGCTTAAGCTCGGCAGGCTAACTCAGTCTTGTGGCACACACATGACCCTGGTTAAAACCCAGTCTGTCACATATACGTCACCCAACTAAAAAGAGAATAATGAGGGCAGTGCCATTTTTTAAAAGTAATATGCATTATTTTGTGTATTTGAATACATTTTGGCATCCTGTGTGTGAATGTGTGAGTCATGCATGTTAGTGTGAGTGTCAGTGTGAACTCACTGTAAACTGGATCTGACAGCCTCCCATGATGTAATCCAGGAAGGAGTGCATCTTGATGATCTGTGGATGGGAGACAGCAGTTGAGGGCGGGGGACCTCAGCTATCCACAGTGAGAATTGACACCAATCACTTGGGGATGACATGACAGACACAGTAACTGACCACTTAGGAGCATCTTATCCCTTATTCCAGCCAATTACAAAGCAGCTAGTTTAGCATGTTAGCCATTAGCTTTGAGGAAACCAGCTGGCTGTGGGTGTTGTTCATTATGTCTCTGTTACAACTGGTGTCACATGTTGGCCAGTGTTGGGAAATACCAGAGAGGAAGAAGTGGGGATTTACTCCGACCAAAATCTGTCTACGTGAGATAAGCCTTTTTTTTGGTCTATGCGAGTGTGTCGAATTACGAGGCTTATTTAATCTTTAACATAAGTTAAATAATGTTTAGGCTGTTACAAATTATATAAGTGGATGAACATGGCATTCCGGCAACTTTAGGAAATACGACTTAGTTGTGTCTGTTGTTCACACACGTATCTGCCCTCTCATTAGCTAGAATTCTTTCACTTTATCTTGCCTCCTCCTACCTGCCTATCATCTTTGAGAACATGTAAACTCTGCAAAAAAAGAAACGTCCTCTCACTGTCAACTGCGTTTATTTTCAGCAAACTTAACGTGCAAATATTTGTTTATACATAACAAGATTCAACAACTGAAACATAAACCAAATAAGTTCCACAGACATGTGACTAACATAAATTGAATAATGTGTCCTCCTCATGGACTGCACCAGATTTGCCAGTTCTTGCTGTGAGATGTTACCACACTCTTCCACCAAGGCACCTGCAAGATCCCAGACATTTCTGGGGAAATTGGCCCTACCCCTCACCCTCTGATCCAACAGGTCCCAGACGTGCTCAATGGGATTGAGATCCGAGCTCTTCGCTGGCCATGGCAGAACACTGACATTCCTGTCTTGCAGGAAATCATGCACAGAACAATCATTATGGCTGGTGACATTGTCATGCTGGAGGGTCATGTCAGGAGGATGTCTTCCATGTAACGCACAGCGTTAAGATTGCCTGCAATGACAACAAGCTCAGTCTGATGATGCTGCAACACATCCCCCAAGACCACTACAGACCCTCCACCTCCAAATCGATCCTGCTCCAGAGTACAGGCCTCGGTGTAACACTCAGTGAAGAGCACTTTTTGCCAGCCCTGTCTGGTCCAGCGACGGTGGGTTTGTGCCCATAGGCGACGTTGTTGCCGGTGATGTCTGGTGAGGACGTGCCTTACAACAGGTCTACAAGCCCTCAGTCCAGCCTCTCTCAGCCTATTGCGGACAGTCTGAGCACTGATGGAGGGATTGTGCGTTCCTGGTGTAACTCGGGCAGTTGTTATTGCCATCCTGTACCTGTCCTGCAAGTGTTGTCATGTCTGCTCCAGCTCTTTCCTCCCCCTGGCGCTTGAAGGCCCCAGGTTGCCCTGCATCATGCACTTCAGCCATCCATCACGCACACCTGCCTTCCCTCGTCATGCGCATCAGCGTTATTGGACTCACCTGGACTCACTTATCATCTGTTCATTTCCTCCACTATATTTGTCAGTTCCCCAGCTCTGTTCCCCGCTACTGAATTGCATAGTTTTTTGTCCTTAGTATTAGTTTTATGACGCTGTTCCTGTCTCGTTCCATGTCCGTTATTTATTAAAAGTTTCACTCCCCGTTCCTGCTTCGTCTCTCCAGCGTCAACTCATGTGACAGGTGTGATGTTCGGATGTACCGATCCTGTGCAGGTGTTGTTACATGTGGTCTGCCACTGCGAGGACGATCAGCTGTCCATCCTGTCTCCCTGTAGCGCTGTCTTAGGCATCTCACAGTATGGACATTGCAATTTATTGCCCCGGCCACATCTGCAGTCCTCATGCCTCCTTGCAGCATGCCTAAAGCACGTTCACACAGATGAGCAGGGACGCTGGACATCTTTCTTTTGGTGTTTTTCAGAGTCAGTAGAAAGGCCTCTTTAATGTCCTAAGTTTTCATAACTGTGACCTTAATTACCTACCATCTGTAAGCTGTTAGTTTCTCAACGACCATTCCACAGGTGCATGTTCATTCATTGTTTATGGTTCATTGAACAAGCATGGGAAACAGTGTTGAAACCCCTTACAATGAAGATCTGTGAAGTTATTTGGATTTTTACTAATTACCTTTGAAAGACAGAGTCCTGAAAAAGGGACATTTATTTTTTTGCTGAGTTTATTTCCTTTGTTGGAGCGGTCACTCGACTATCTTCTCAATATAATAGATAATCTTGGTAAGTAGCAATCTGCCAATAAAGACACTGAGAAAGGCCAGCACTTATTTAATGGGAATATGTCTGCATTTAAAAACAACATTAGCTATTCCACAGTGTCTCCATGCAGACATAGTTGTCCCCAAAATGGCACTAATTTTAAGGTCATCCGTGGGTTCAGCAGATGGAAGAAATGTCATATTAGTCAGATTCCATCTGATCACAACCATCCTTCACATCCATAACAGCAACAGGATGATAAATGTTCTGGAACCGTCTGCCAATGAGACTTAGACATCAGGTTAGAGAAAGTGGTGGGCGGAGGAAGGATGGAATGAGTGTGTGAATGAGAGAGAATCGTGAATCACCTTGCACTGATTGAGAATGACGATACCAGAGTTCTTGTAATTCTTCTTCTTGATCTGATACTTGGGGTTTATACACTCCCATTGGACCTGGCGTTGATCAAATATAAAAAACACTATCACAATAAGTACAGTATCATCCCTACAGTATGTGACTTGGTGGCGGGAGACTGACTGTGCTAAACAGAGTTTAAAAGAATCATTCAAAAATGACAGAATTGATAGACTATATCATCCCATTGGATAACATGGAGCGATGGTAGTGGAGGCCAGACAATGGAGTGAAAGAAAGCAATATGATCCACAGCAATGAGAAGTGGCAAGGAAATGGAACTGTGGAGCGTGTTAGGGAGAATAATTAGCAAATCCAAGCAACAGCAGCCTGACGAGGTTTGGTTTCTGGATCATTTGTTCGTCACTAATGAGGGGAGCGTTATCCATTCAGGACTGTACAGATTAGCCCAGTCATTTCAATCTGCTGCTCAAAATCAGAAAACAACTCCTGTGTTAAAATCCACCACTTTTCCTCTATGGGTCATGGGAGAGAAAAACAAAACATCAGTCACCTAATCGTCTCAGGGACAGGCTGTCCGTGCCGTTCTCTGTCGTTCTCTTTAGCTTACAAAACCGATTATATGACCATTATCATAAAAGTGGATACCCAACTAGTTGTAGCTCCATGAATGATTAGCAGATAATGGGTAAAAAAAAACTAGATATCTCCATCAGCCAAATCACCAATTTCAGTAGGAGTCAAAAGCCCCTGTGTATCCTACAGCATATGTGGCATTGGAGTCGAATGAAATGGGCCGTACTGTAACGAGTTTAATGCCCGCATGTCCTGCAGTCTTCTTAAATTCCATGAAGGAGCCAATTAGTGGTGTGACCGGCCTTTAAAAGCTTGCTGCGTTTGAGGCCCGAGCACCGTAGGGTTTATTTAGACTACGAAGTGAGCCACATTGTAATATAATTAGCCTAGAAGCCTCAGCCTGGAGCTCCTTTTGTGTGCTAATGAAGACACAGCTGTCTGCCTGGGCCAGTCGGCGTGATGAAGGAGAGGCGTCCAGCGTTGTACGGCACTACGGGTTGTCACCTGTCATCCTCACCTTGAACGTTGACTAATTAAATGCATTCTTTCTTGTTCTTGTTCCAAGGGAAGCTGTTCGGTTTGCAAAACTCTGGACATTAGGTAAAAACTTTAAATGTCTTGAAACAGTCTCCTCAAACTGTCTCTTTAAGTGGTGATGAAGGCTGATCTCAATTAAAAGAGTAAAAAATAAATCTGTCTATATCAAAGTGCCTTCAATTGAAATCAAGGTTAAGTACCCTTTGACCTTTTAGGGCTGCAGTCCCGTTATCATTTTACAGAAATACTCAGTTATACACATGGAATTATAGATATACCTTTCCTTAATGCAACCGCTGTGTCAGATTTCAAAAAAACTTTATGGAAAAAGCAAACCATGCAATAATCTGAGACGGCGCCCAGAAAATAAATAAAATTATCCGCCAGGTTGGAGTCAACAGAAACCAGAAATCACATTATAAATATTCCCTTACCTTTGATGATCTTCATCAGAATGCACTCCCAGGAATCCTAGTTCCACAATAAATGCTTGAATTGTTCAATAATGGCCATTATTTATGTCCAAGTAGCAACTTTTGTTAGGGCTTAGGTATACAAAACGCTCGTGCAGATCCATCCAAATGTCGGACAAAAACATCAAAAAGTTATATTACAGGTCGAAGAAACTTGTCAAACTAAGTATAGAATCAATCTTTAGGGTGTTGTGGAGAGTTCTCCAACTGGAGAATTCCTTTGTGTGTAGAGTTTGGATTTCATCTCAGGTTTTTGCCTGCCATATGAGTTCTGTTATACTCACAGACATCATTCAAACAGTTTTAGAAACTTCAGAGTGTTTTCTATCCAAATAATAATAATAATATGCATATATTAGCAACTGGGACTGAGGAGCAGGCCGTTTACTCTGGGCACCTCTGGGCAACTTTCAATCAAGCTACTCAATACTGACCCTGCAGCCATAAGAAATAAGGTAAGGGTTATGGTTAAGGTTAGGGTGAGGGTAGGGGTTAAGGTTAGGGTAGGGATGTCACAAGGATGCCGAATAGCACTAACCATGGCTCAATGGATCCATTACCAAGCATTCTGAGCTGGAAGGAAACAGCAAGGATTCTTTCCCAAACACACCAGGCAGGACAGAACTTTCACTCTCTCACACCCTTGTCCTCCATACAGTGAAGGAGAGAGTGCTGATTTCTGAATTATACTGGTACAGAGAGAGAGACAGAGGAGACGGTGGCTACCGGATGATGGGGAGGCTCCTAGCTGAGAGATATCCATTGTCATTTGTTTGGTTTTTCCTGAAGGTTTCTGTCCTACTCTTCCCTGTGGAGCGCTGAAATATCCTCAGCACCCAATGAGAGAAGTAAGTATCTCCTCCGGGGGAGAAAAATGTCCTGAGCCCCAAATGGCCCCATGCCACTGCATTTGGTCATGTCCCCCAGAGAGAGGACGCTACCCTCTGGTCACATCCCCCAGAGAGAGGACGCTACCCTCTGGTTACATCCCCCAGAGAGAGGACGCTACCCTCTGGTCACATCCCCCAGAGAGAGGACGCTACCCTCTGGTCACATCCCACAGAGAGAGGACGCTACCCTCTGGTCACATCCCCCAGAGAGAGGACTCTACCCGCTGGTCACATCCCCCAGAGAGAGGACGCTACCCTCTGGTCACATCCCACAGAGAGAGGACGCTACCCTCTGGTCACATCCCCCAGAGAGAGGACGCTACCCTCTGGTCACATCCCCCAGAGAGAGGACGCTACCCTCTGGTCACATCCCACAGAGAGAGGACGCTACCCTCTGGTCACATCCCCCAGAGAGAGGACTCTACCCTCTGGTCACATCCCCCAGAGAGAGGACGCTACCCTCTGGTCACATCCCCCAGAGAGAGGACGCTACCCTCTGGTCACATCCCCCAGAGAGAGGACTCAAGCCTCTGGTCACATCCCCCAGAGAGAGGACACTACCCTCTGGTTACATCCCCCAGAGAGAGGACGCTACCCTCTGGTCACATCCCCCAGAGAGAGGACACTACCCTCTGGTCACATCCCCCAGAGAGAGGACGCTACCCTCTGGTCACATCCCCCAGAGAGAGGACGCTACCCTCTGGTCACATCCCCCAGAGAGAGGACGCTACCCTCTGGTCACATCCCCCAGAGAGAGGACACTATCCTCTGGTCACATCCCCCAGAGAGAGGAAGCTAGATAAACCTTCAGAGGAGTTGGATGAAAACAAATCTCCTGTCGGCAACCCACATGAGCTCTGCCTCTCTAACCCACTTTTTCTCTGCTCTGACATATCATCTGGAGAGACATACATTGCAGTGAGTACAGAATCATATTAGAGTGTGATTCCTACAGTCTGAGAAGTCTTAGGTATATAATAATGACCATGTTTCACATTGTATAAATGATTGGAGACAAGCGCAGGAATACGTAATAGGGCTTTTAATACTCCACCCAAATTACACAACATGCCATGAAAGGCAGGACGAAGCCCAAAACAAACACGTATACAAACACACAGGGATGTAACCCAAACAAAAGAACGAGGTTAAACCTATAATAAATACAAAGGACGAGACCCAGAATAACAATGCACGGGATGAGACCAGTAATTACACTGCACGGGATGAGACCAGTAATTACACTGCACGGGATGAGACCAGTAATTACACTGCACGGGATGAGACCAGTAATTACACTGCACGGGATGAGACCAGAAATTACACTGCACGGGATGAGACCAGAAATTACACTGCACGGGATGAGACCAGTAATTACACTGCACGGGATGAGACCAGTAATTACACTGCACGGGATGAGACCAGAAATGACACTGCACGGGATGAGACCAGTAATTACACTGCACGGGATGAGACCAGTAATTACACTGCACGGGATCCGTAATAACAATTGCATAAAACACGCAGCATGAACGCCAAAACAAAGGTACTCACAGGACCAACAGACATGGTAACAATAATCGACCAGGACAATGGGGAACAGAGGGCACATATACAGTATACAATTACTAATCAGGGAAAATGGTAACCAGGAGTGCGTAATTAGACAGTGCAGTGAAGCCTAGAAGGCCGGTGATGTAGAACTCCGGAACTGGTGCAGGAAGGAGCAGCAGTACTGGGGGAATCCGTGACAGGCATCTAGAAATGATCATTTTACAAACCTGATTGATGCCTTCGCTACCTAAAAGAAAAACAACCAACGCTATCTAAACCCCACTTATAAACTCGCACAACACCTGTACAGCCTACCTGTCTCCCATCCATTGCCCCTCTCATCTCTTTGAATGTGGCCTGATATTCACCAATATAGTCGTGCTTCCCATTGGAGTCCCAGTCCCACACTGTGCACTGAAAGAGAGAGAGAGAGAGAGAGAGAGAGAGAGAGAGAGAGAGAGAGAGAGAGAGAGAGAGAGAGAGAGAGAGAGAGAGAGAGAGAGAGAGAGAGAGAGAGAGAGAGAGAGAGAGAGAGAGAGAGAGAGAGAGAGAGAGAGAGAGAGAGAGAGAGAGAGAGAGAGAGAGAGAGAGAGAGAGAGAGCGAGAGCGAGAGAGAAGAAAGGGAGAGAGAGAGAGCGAGGGGGAAGGGAGAGAGAGAGAGAGAGAGAGAGAGAGAGAGAGAGAGAGAGAGAAAGAGAGGAGATGAGAAGAGAGAAAGAGTAGGTTAGAAAAAGTGACTTCAGTTAATGATCAAATACTACGGTGTCAATATGTACATATCACCTAAACCCATCTGTGAATGCTGCAGTTGAACAAGATCTCCAGAC